>NW_010228894.1:0-31124 GCF_000690775.1 Eurypyga helias
CCTCCCCACCCCCTCCATCAGGACTAAGCACATTTTGGAAAATTTGTCCACGGTGTTTTTTTAGGATGCTTGGGACCCCTTGTCTGCAAATATTTGTGATAGGCCTGGGGCAGCCTGTGCCTGGAAGTGATGGATCAGACCTACCCTCACTGGGTGCATCCCCCCAGATCAGACCCATGGCACAATGCTCACGTAGCAGCTTCTGCTTGGGAGAACCGGCTTTGTTCACTGCAGTGAAAAAAAAAAACCCCAAATAGTTGGCTATTGCTTGTTCTGCTCTACACCTGACTGCCAGCCATGCTTCCCCTTTCAGAGCCAACCCATGCTCCCAAAAGAGGTCGTCCCAGAGAGGACCCAGAAGTCCGGGAAGAGTTGGTGCAAGTACCACAGAAGGCAGAAGAAATTTTGCCATCTGTCGCAAGAAAATGGATCAGAGCTTTACCCTTGTGGTAGAACTGGGAATAAACCCAACATCTCTTAATGGTATTAGTAGTGCTCCCAGCCTTTACCTCCTACTCCCCAGTGCTGGGAAGAGTAAAACTATCACAGTGTGTAAATGCTAACTACATTGTGACAAATAGGGAAAAAACCCTAAAAGAAGTTATTTGCAGCAGAACACATGCATAGACAGAGTGTTAGCTAAGCCCAGACTCTGATTAAAATTAAGACTTTGACGTGTCATTGCCAGTAAACAGCATGTTTATTTTACTGTCATGGTAGCCCATCCAGCCTCTGGAATTCGACAATGAACAGGATGGAACCTGATCCATTTCTGAATCTGTACTGACAGATCTGCTGAAGAGACTGGAGTTGACTAAGTATCTGCATTAATTTTTTTCTATTTTGAAAAAAAAAAATATTCTTTTAATACTCTTCTATGCTAAAAGTCTTTATTTTCCCATAATGTGTATTTCATTAGCATAAGGTGAAAGTGTTTCCATAGAAACACCAGGGATATATAATTTCTAAATAATGATTTCTCCACAAAATACCCAAAAAATAATTTTCAGATTACAACGCAAAAATCTCCATAGTTCACTTACTAATATTACAAAGAAAACGTATGTAAAGTCTTAGAACTTTAACTTTTGACTGTACATTTTTAAAGATAAGTTAGGTTGTTTATTATTTAAATCATAGAAAATAAAAACACAGGAAAATACTAGAAACCAAAGTCAGTTGCATTGTCATTTCACTGTATTCAGTGATCAAATTCATATGTCAGTGTGAAGTATGATAGGTCAATATATCACCTGTACATATCCAGATCACCCTAAATAGTTCCCTTTGTTTTTATTTTGACTTATTTTTATACTCTACACTACATATTAAGATGAAAACATGCATTAAAATTAAATAAAATTTGTCTGCTTGGTCATCATCCATTCACTTGGAGAGCACCTCTAGTGAAGTGCTAACAAATACAGAGTTAGGTAGGATGATTATTAAGAATCCAGACTCCCAGCTGGGCTTTAAATTGAATAGGATAAACACCACCTACAAGTGGGACAAGTTATAAAAAGAAAAGGATTTCTCTGAATCCTACTCTCAAAGGAAACAAAAAGGCAAGATGAGCAGAAAAAAGGAGAAAGATGTGTTCAAAAAGATCACATATTCCCAGGCTAGGCAGTAAAAGAACCTCAAATAACTTTAGGGCTGGAGAGGAGGGGGATTCAAAGCTGGACAGGAGGTAGTGATTTTGTAGTTCTTTCACAGGTCAGATCTTTCTTGTGTTATTTGGGTATAAAATATAATGGAATTATGGTGTCTTGACATTGTTTCTTCATGTAGGTCATTTTCCTCAGGGAGAAAATTATTTCTAAGATCTGGATGTTTGATATTGCACTTGGTGAGGAATAAAAAATACCCCAACCTATATTCTTCTTTATATATGTGGTTAAGGGGAACAAGAGGAACATCATACAACTCAGATGAGGCCAGTGAACTCAAATGCCGGGGCCAGTGAGTGGGAGGTGGAGCTGTGGGTGGATTCCAGAAACAGTACAGGGGGAAAGAATAAAAAAAGAAAAAAAACCCACAATCTGAATAAAATGTCAGGCAGATCCCAAAAACAAGCAGTTGGACAGTGTTTCTGACCGGACACCTACATAAGACTTTTGGGACAAACTGCTCTTATCTTTCTCAAAAAAACCCAAACACCAGGTGTCCAAAGACAAATTTTTTACATTATTACTGTAAATTAGCATAAATATACATTAAAAAAAGACTGCAATCAACTTTTCTAGATAGAAAGAGTCTCAAAATATAGAATTTTGGATGAAAGCACAGACTATGGTACAGTGTACTGTACAGACGATTTCCCAATAAGGGAGAAAGAACTCTCAGAAGATGAGGATGACCAGGTGGTTTATGAAAGTTATCCAAAGATACTTTGAAGTGGTATTTGACTGCCTATTCAAAAGAATGCACACGGGACAAGAAACTAAGGCCACAGGCTCCCACAACCCTGAGGGACTTGAGCAGGTACTGTTAAAAGGAATTACTGTTAGCAGAAGCCTGCTTTGACCATGAATAAGAATAAGGTACTTTCGTATGCTAAAAGGCTTCCTTGCGCAGTTGCTTGAAGAAGGACAGCAGCTGTGACTGTTAGAAAAGAGCATGGAGAGGGTCCAACACATGGTTCCTGGGTCTGAAAAACCCACCAGGCATCCCAGTCCCTGTCAGGTTCTCAGTATGTGCAATGTTTCTGAATATCCCATCCTCTCAGACTGACCTGGCCCACTGAAAATAGAGCAACCAGCTGTACGTTTAAGAAAATTTCTCCCTGGAAACAGTAGTTGCAGTATTTGGGCTCAGGACTTTTTCGTCGTGCTCTCTCCTTAGGAAAAAAAAAAAAAAAAAAGAAAAATGGAAAACATATGGAAGAGTTTTGTTTTCTTAAACACTGAAAAAGTCTTTATTTCCAGTCCAATGACTCTCATGAACTACATTCATCGTGAGCTTCCTTGGTTTAATGGCCTGGTTCGTACTTCTTTTCACATCCCTAATAAACACCATGGAAACTGAACAGTCTGGGTTAAGCTATATGTGCCCAGCAAGTCAGATGTGAGAACAAAACTGCTCAAAGAGTATAATTAAATCCACTAGGACTTAGTCTACGAAACAACAGCCTGTCAGCTAAGAGCTTACAAATTATTAATACAGCATGTGATCCTAAAACATGAGAGGTACCATCTACCTTATAATTAATAGTTTTTTAAAACCTGAAGTTTTAAATTCTTATAGACAAAGCCAAATAACAGCTTTTATTAAGATATATTTAAAGTCATAACGTGATGGGTCAGGTCAGTAAGTTACAGCATGTGTTCTCCCACAATGCTTTTCACCATGTCCCCTGTTTAAATCCACATTAATCTCCAGTTTTACAAGAAATGAGTTCAGTTCCTAGCCCAGGCTCCATAAAAAGGAACAAAGTTCTATGGTAGTGTCGGGTGCACGTATCACACCCCTAACAGCTGGCTTTCACTGTGCCATGCTGTCAGAGCTCTCATCCCGATTAAAGCTAACTGACATTGGCTTTTCAACCTAAGTAACAGGGGCATTTCCATTCGAATCAGGAGGAGCAATTTCTCTTATCCTTGTCATTCTGTAGTTCTTAGATGATGGAGCCAACTGCACAGTGACAACAAAAATAGGGGTCCACAGAGTCAGCTAGCTATTATAATACAGCAGATGACAATGTCTTTATTATAAAGTCTCTACCCTAGATCAACGTGTCCTATTTTAGCACTTGCCTAGCTGTGGAAGACCATTATGACTCCATTACTGTAGGACCTTTGGCATAGAAACATTTTTCACTAATTTTATTTCTAGGACTGCAAAGCTGTCATTCCAGAGTACTTAACTGTAATTATCATTTTTACAATAGCAATTATGAGTTTGAGAGGCAACAGATTTTACCACCATCTCTGAATGTGGACGTTTTAATTATACATTGAAGCTTATTGAATCAACACCTCATGTGCAATAAAATGGATAAGCACAGAATATTGATAAGCTGTCCTTCAAGGCCTCATTAAATTATTTCCACAAAATCTGGAACATTTTATGAGCCATTGCCCCTTTTTTATTTTTTGAGGGTTTTTTTGGCAAAGCTGTTGTCTAGCGCAGTAAGTTATGATTAAGTATATGCAGCTGGAATGTTTACTGCATGTTTGCACCTGCAAGTTGAGTAATAAGACCCAGGAGATTTGATAAATGCACAAAAATCACACAGAAAGACAAAGGAGGACAGCGGATTGGAGCCAAAGAAGGTGGGTGTAATGCTACAGGCTTGTCTTCTTAAGTGGGGGGTCCAGAACCACGTGCGCATTCAGTTGCACAGTAATGGCCTAAATATGAGAAGTCTTAATTAATGCCAGTCTGTATTCATACCTACCATATTATTTAAACATGAAGCAAACCAAAATATATTTTGTGTTTCTTGTTAACAGGAAGCCTTCCAAAGACGGTTACGGAAAATGCATATTATTATCCTGAGGCACCATAATATCCATATTAATCTCTCAAGAGAGCTCTTGGGAGGGTAAGTTTATGATTATATAAGATAATTTTGAATATTGTCACAAGATAATAAACAGTGTCAGCTTTTCCCACTGCTTTCATTACTAAGTCCTCAAAAATTACTGCATTTCTTGTTGACGTGGCTTTGAATAAAACCTGAGTATTTCCTGAATGACAGGTCAGACTGACGAGAGAATACTTAATCAGATAATTACACTGTTTCCTAGTACATTTCTTATGGAAGTTGTATGAAATGTATTAGAATACCACTGCACTGTTTCAAAGACGAACAAAGGTCAGGAAAAAAACCAAACCAAAACAAAAAAAACCACCCGAAACAAAACACAACCACTTGCACAACAGTACAGTTCGCCTTATGATCAGCCCTTAGTAAATGACTTGACTGTGTGTAGTTAGTAACCAGATGGAGGAGCCAAGAGTCTGTTCTTATAACTGGCACACAAAAGAACTCCCAACATTTCCACAGCTATGGGAATAAAATAAAAGCACTAAGTAATCTGTCCTTCTCTGTGCTTTGATATTCAAGACCAAATTAATATTCTGGTCAGAACTGGGAGTCTAAGCCACTCTGCAGCAAGGCACTGAGCAATTCCTGATAAAACTGTTAAAAGTGACTATTGAAAATGGCTATTTTGGACAATTAATTCCGAGCAAACTGGGATGTAGAGTGAGAATGACCAAATTCTCAGCTCAATTTGAAAGGTTAAATATGTAAATATATTACACTAAAATCAGTACCATGTAAACATTTAGAGGCTTAAGTCAGACACTCAAAATGTAAAAGTTGTCTAAGCTCTGTTGAAAATCACCTGAAAAATCAAATTTTTGGCTGTTTAAATATATGCTTTATGACATAGCATTTTTGAGGCATCATACTGAAAAAATACTTTGCAATCACCTGTCTCATTTAGTGAATAGGAGATCATTACTTAATTAATGAGCTTTAAATTCCCATTGTTATACAAAATGTGCCATAATAAACCCCAAGGCCACACAATTCAAACTGTTCTCGACACAGTTATTTCTCTCCTCACAAGTGTTTTAGCACTGCTCACTGTTAGGAACTCCCCTGTTCTAGGGAGGTTTCATGGGCACATTACTGCAGCTCTCCCAGCACCCTTGAAGCCACCTTTCCTGATCACACACAATGGGTTGTGTACGTGCTCCTTAAAGACCCAAAAGTCTGACTTTTGAGTTTTTGCCACCCTAAATGTCATGGGAAGCCCCCAGAGCCATTACAACACAGGCAACCTGCACATCCAACTGGGTGGGGGGGAGTCCCCTGTATCTCAAAGACCTGGTGTTAGCCAACAATTTTCTACAACACAGCATTTCCTTACCCTATGCTTGCCCACAACCCCGCATCCCAGGCACTTTCTTTTACATGCACACTCTACTTAAAATATGAAGCCAAAGCACCCAGACAAATCTGCTGACAGACTACAGCTTTGAGCAAAGTTGGAGTGGGGTGGAAGCCTACTTGCTCCTCTCCATTTGGGTAGCCTATACAAGAAAACCTAGTTTCAGAAGGGTCACCCAGAATTGCTGTCTTTGTAAAGACTGCTTACAGCTGGGGTATGCTCATACTGGTGAATTGTGCCATCAAAAAAACACTCAAGGTGGTCCCAAAATATCAATTCTTATTTGAAACAAAAAGCACTCCTGATGCTCCAGAAAATCCTCAGGCCAGCAAGGGATCCTACTGACTCCTGTGGTCATGCACTATAGCATCTTTTGACAGAAAAGAAAGGGAAAGAAGCTTCAAAATCTATCAAGCAGAGAAAATACAAGAGCAGCATAGCATAGAAATGCCCAGTATACTTATAAAGCTGAGACAGGGACTGAGAGTAGCCAGAATTACACTGAATGTGAGTCCAGGATTACTTCCTGGTGGCAATGAGATTCCTCCCCAGGGTGGACCTTATCACTGTGTGGCTCCAGCCTGCCTTTACTGGCTCTTGACTCTCAGGTCAATACTGCAAGCTTTTGGCAACTTCTTCTTTGGGATTCAGAAAATCTTCATTTAGCAGCTGGACACCTTACTCTTGAGTGACAGCTGAACGGCCTTTTCCAGGCCTGGATAGTGTCCTATCTCCTTGTACTCAGCAACAAGCAGCAAATTCCCTGCCATGGAGTGAAGAACTCCCTACAGTGCTGGTCAATATGGGCTGCCTTTTAGGGTTTACTGCTTACTAAAAGCCTCTGTATTGAAGGCAATATGATTGTTCCTAACGATAAGGAATTATTTTACATTTGACAACAGTTTAAAGTATTTCTGCATTCACAACATGATTCTGACCAGCAATAACCACTGTCAGCCGCTGTATTGCTGTCAGGTAGAGATGAGGACCATACTTTGCTAATAGAAGATATTCTCTTTTAGGACAGACCACGTAACCCTTGGATTCCCTTGCAAGCATTGTTGGCGAGGGCCTAAAAATAGGCAGAGCTGCAGGTCCCACAAAGTTGGGTCTCTTCTTTCAGGGGATAACCCAACCCCAAGGCTGATCACTTTTCTCTGCATTCTTGGGCTCACCTTTCCACCTCAGCAGTTCTAGCATTACACCATCAGCTAATTTGGCTATTTCTGCCTTTATACCTCAAGCTTAGGAGCACCTGAGGAGGCAGTTATGCTCCTCTGTTATGGTCAACTATTCCCATTAATTACCATCTCCATTTCTATGGATTCCTCTTACATGCAAAGATTTAAATCCAAATGGGTAACATCTAACAAAGCCATAAGGAACTATACACAATATGGACAGAGGGAAAGAAGCCAACTTACACCTATCTGTTTATCTATCTAGCTGCCTGCGTTGTCCTCCGCCAGTGCTCAGAGGCCTCTCTTCGAAGGAGTGGGTGTAAGCTGGCCCTTTCTGCCCTCTCTCATGCCCAGTGGACCTGTTACCCCAGTGCCACCATCTAACAGAGTATCCTAACACCTTCCTTTCCTTCTCCCTGCTCACAGACCGCCTGTCACTCTAAAGACCAGCAGCTGTCATTATACCCCAGTATTTAGCTAAGCCTAACAATTAACTGTATACAGGTAACAAATAGGGAAGAAACAAAAATACAGACAAGAACTATGAGTCAGATCCATAGAGAAATGGATCAGGCCCCCATAATTATTTTTGACCTTGTGCATCTGCAAGATCCTAGCAGTGATCAATTCTTCCTGGTGTAAAACATTTGGTACTTACTTTGAACAGATGTGCTATTATTACCTTAATTATCATGGCCAGACAGAACACCTATTTCCAAATTGATCTTGAGCTAATATTCTTTATTCCAGTTAGGTCTATTAGGATTATAATTTCCACACCCTGGGAATTTTTTGCTATTTTTAAAGGTCTTTTTCCCCATATTCAAGCTTAAATCAATCACAGATGTTCCAATGTAGATTCTTTAAACAGAATGGGCCAAACTGCAAATTCTTACCTTAATTCTTACTGATTTCAATGAGTCTGTGGTAAGTGCTTGCAGTAGTGAAAATCTACAAGTGCTTCAGGAGCATTATGGCTGTGCAGTCGAAGTAAGTACAGAGTTAACCCCCTTGTGCTGCAGATACTCAGAAATGAAAGCAAAAACTTCTAATACAGATGACTGACATTAGCTTTAATATAACATAATGCTCCTGAAATCAGTTGAATCAGGTTAGAGATTGAAGACTTTAACCCGGATCTGGTATACCGTCCAAAATAGAGAATTAAGACTTCCATGATTTGATTTGGCTTTCTGTCAGAAGTCCTGAACATAGTTCCTCCATCTTCTTTTTCTTGTCTAACACTAAGTTTGCGCACAAGGTTTTGTGTACAAACTGGAAAAGATTTTGTTTAAATCTAAAAGATATAAAGAAAAAGCAATTTGCTTGACCAATACTAATTTCACAAGAGTGCCATTAGAGGGGCATGACTGAAATTACTGTCAGCTTACACAATTGCAAGTAAGAAGGTGATTTTATCAGCTGTGAAAATGGCACACAGAGAATGCAAAGACAGATGCCACTCGCCTTTAAATGAGTGATGTTTCCACTAGCAGTTGGGGACTGTGTAAATGACAACCACTTGTCTCTTTAAGGAGTTCTGCTACCCTCTTTTTTGGTCTGATGACTCTGGAAATAATTAGCAAGCCCTCATAAATGATGTTTATAATATATAAGTGCTGACAAACCCTGAAGTGTACAGTAAGTCTCTTTAAAAAAAAAGAAAATACATAATGAATGATGATCACCTACAATATGAATTATAGATTCTGTGCAAGTTAGCCTGATTCACGATTATGCAGTGCTTAAGGGTTTGCTGCTACGTTTGCATTTTTACCATGAGCATTTTTGGTTTGTATCATCTTGAAATATAGATTAAAACTCCACAGCCAGATGATTAATTAAGTCAAAAAAACCCTGCATGCCTGATCTCCATGTACTTAAAATGAATGCAGTGCAGTTTTTATCCCAGATGAATATCCAGCTCTGAATTTGAGTAAGACTGTAAAACTTCAGGACTGAAGCTTTTATTTACACAGAAAGTAGACTTCCTGGAACATCCGTTCTGTAATTTATTTTTACAGGCTAAAAGAACAAATGCAACTGTATTTTGATATGCAGTCAATGTTTCACAAGTTCCTTAGGTGCAATCTTTCATCTAGAAAAAAAACCACCAAATTGTGGATTATTTAGTGGAAAACTCAATGAATGTCAGGAGACTTAGGCACAAAAATTAACCAAACTCCACTCGTGTGGTACTACAAAGTCCCACATGAGAATTCAAAGAAATTGACTGTGCATGTCAGTATCTGGGCTGTCTGACTGTGAAAGCTGATAAGAACAGCCAGACTGCCCAGCACTGCGATATTTTTTAAAATCCTTTGGAGAACTGAATAATGTGGCTGACTAGCAAAGCAGTGCTGTGTTTTCCAACACCTTGTTTGTGTAGAGGAAAAATGTCTTCTGATAAATTATTCAAAACGTAACTGCTAACCTATTTAAGTTTGAAAATACGTGTACTGTAATCAGGAACCATGTTTCTCAGCTGTTTGAACAGCTACACTCCAAATCTTGCATTCTCTAAAATGTCTGCACAAAACAGTAAATTAAGATAACTATGTCCATTGAACCATTCTGAGCAGTAAATCTTCCACAGTTCTGGGACAGTGTGTCAAAGAAATCTAAATGTTCCCTAGATATAGATAAGCCTATTTAAGTATAACTTGCAGAAAGTGTGCAAAAATATTTCCAACTTCTGCAAGTCTTTCCAATGTAACTTTAAGCATGACAGCTGCCCCATTCATGTCAAAGGGTTAATGCCATTTCTCAAGGTTAAAGATTTTCTCTAAACAAGTATAACATTAGTGGAACTATTTACTCAATCTGCCTTTCAACATGGAAAATTAAATAAGCTCTAGCATTTTTCAATTTTAATTTATGTTGCATTTTGCAGCATCTTCCCATCACTTTCATTTTTAGGAGAATCAAACATTAATATAGAAGTCATGTGATCCATAATTTTATGTAATGTGCTGTTTTACCCTCAGCCATTACCAAGGAAATAGCACTAAACTTAGAAGCAACTGCAGTGCTCCACTATTTGAAGCAGAAAAAATTACAGTACTAATAATTAGTGTTAAAGCACAATAATTTAAGGCAATCCCAAAACCACTTCATTTATTATGTATATTATAGAAATTCAGTCTAAAATTGCCAGATATAACTCACCGGGATTTCCCTTTTCAGTGTGGATTTTTTTTTTTTTTGGTTTTGACATATTGAGAAGGATATTAATTATGTGGTAACAGCTGCTATAACGCAATTCCATCATCTCACTAAGAAAACCTAAGTCAGATTTTATCATCATATTTGAAACCGTTCAAAACTCAAGATTTGCTATTTTAACATTTTTAGATCTTGAAAGCATGGGTGTACTGGATTAATCCTAGGTTCTGTATTTAACTCTGCAAAACTATTCAGTTAAATATGTGATTGAGTTTTTCCAGGACCTTCAATAACGTGGTTTGTACCTTCTGTGGTGTGCTTTGGACTATATCTTGCACTTGTTTAGATGAGTATGTCACTGACTGATAGGTATTCCAAATTTTGGACATATTAAAAGGTCAATATCTAAATAAAAATATGAAAACCTTATTTATAGATAACATATAAGAATACTAATTATTAACTGAAAAAAAAAAAAAAAAGAATTTTCAGAATATTAAGAAAGACATCCTGGCCTGCCTGTTTTGAATTCACCTGTCAAGATTTCACCAGTGCTACACAGGTATCCATAGACTCTCTCTCTATATATAAACACAAGATACATTTATCCACCACTGTTGCAGAATCAACTACACAAAATTCAAGAACACCTATGCAACACTGAGAAATTATGGTGCAGTCTTAAGTTTCATGCTTATGCTAATTTATTTCAGAACAATGACTTATAACAATATGATTATAATGTAGTTCTACCCATTTAATATAAAAATAACCTGCCTGTAGGACCCTCCCTCCCATGTGGCAGACATGAGAACTCATGTGATGCATGAGACAGGAGATTCCAGCCAGAGTAAGGATCATTTCAAGATTAAGGGATTTAAACACTGCCTTGGAGAAACATCTGCCTCTACTATACCATATGATGGAATATGTCACGAACAGTGAGAGTGTCAAAAGTGGGAACCAGATGTGTGTCTCGGTTTATAGATATTTAACCAATATATTCATAGGAAAGCTGACTAGTCCTCACTGCTTCTGGAATCAATGGGAACTGTGTTTTCAGCATATCAGTATGTTCATCTTCTGGAAATCCAGGCTGTGGTCATTCACAAATAAATCGCAATTCTTGATTTCACACTCAGCAAAAATGAATAATTAAGGTTTGTGATGTGCCCAGATTCTACAATGTGCATGATTTGAAAAAGAAAGAAAAAACCAATTCCTCGAGGAAGCAATCATGTTGCCAAAGAGTTTGAACATCATGTAGTAAATTAATACAAACTACTCACTGAACAGGGCAAGCATGGCCCCTCCAACCAGCTGGTCTGCCTCTCTCGGAGCACAGGCACCTGGCTCCCAGAAAGACTATGTTCCTGCACCAAACAGCAGAGAAATAAATCAAATATTGATCACCTCCTCCTGAACTGAGCATTGTCCATTCTGCTCACTGAATTCAGACTACACCCTGTCCCTGGATTTTCGTGTTTTGAGAAGGTGTTGAAATAATGATGCTCAAGAAACTTTCATGCTGGAGTTCCTAACAGGAGTATATGTGCATTTTCCATCTTCAGCAAAGTCTTTTCAAGTTCATCTTTTCAGTGTCACGCCCTGCCTTTTAAAAGCCAGAGACCCAGATGCCATCATGTAGGATTGTACTGACACTGTCATGATTCAACAGAAGGGCACGAGCCCTTGGCTCCACTAAGGAGATTGCAGTCATTTTAGCTAATGGAATAACGGATAGCAATCTTAGGTTGTCCTTTTCAGTCTGAATCAGCACTACAGAGGAATGGACATTTTACTAGCTTTTTTCACAGATATTTGTGACAGCAGAGAAATTATGATTCCCAGTTCATTTCCATGCACTTGATTGAAGTGCACTCTCTTAAAAGGCTCAATTCTCCCATTTCCCATTCTCCCCTCTCCTCTACAAACTGTCGTTTCCACAGCCTGCTGTCTTAGCTATCTCACGGTCCTCATTTAATGCTTCTCTCCCCTCAGTACCAATCTTTACACAGGAAACCACAGTTCAAATCATCTACAGATTACATCTGAACTGTGGTTTTTCAAAGACCTATAAGCAAACCCAATTTGGATAGAATTTCAGAAGAATAAACATGAAACAAAGACCATACCAAATTTCAGGTAGTTTGTAGACAAGAAGTAACTTTGGGTTTTTTCCTCCATAGGTGCCAAGCTTGCTATTTTTCTTAGCCTTACAATTCGTTTAAGCTGAAATATTTACAAGCCACTTAAACGATCCTGAATCATTGCTACACCATTTAGAATTATCACTCCAAACAGCTGAATGCCAGCAAAGCTTGAGGAAAGTGAAAATATATTCTTACTACAGAGAATAATTAGCATGGCTTCTTGAAATTTGCCATCAATTTCTATGTTAACAGCAAAGGCAAAAATGCATCAAGACAAAAATAAATACATATGTGTATATACTTACCCATGTAGAAAGTTCTGGAGCTGTATTAATAAAAAAATTTTGTAAAATTTGTTTGGACTAAATTTATTTCCATTCATCCATGAAGGACCAAGTCCTGTAAATATAATTTTTTTGGACAGTTTACAGATCAGGCCAATGACACTTGTGCCATTTTTATCAAAGGCTGAAAGGTATAAGATGTGATATACTCAGTAGGCTATAAAAGTATATTCTAAGTTACTTCTGTAAATTATATAGCAATCAGTTATAAGATCCATGCCTCCTTCCTCACCTTAACTATCTTTCTGTTTGATTTTGATCAAACCTAGCTTTTTTTTTTTTTTAATTTTCTCTTATTATCACACAATATCTTTCTAGGTTATAAACTTTCTTGGACAGAAATCTTATCTTAGTGCTTTGAGTGGTACCTATGCAACTTTCAGGTGAGCACGTTCATGTTCTTCTGCAAATCTGCGTTTTAGTAATAAAGGTTATAATTAGACAAATAATAATAGGAAGACAGATTGCAGATCCCTTACTCACAGTGCTGAGCTATTACTCATGTGAGCTGCTCCATGAAATCAGTCACCAACTGCATGACTCGTATGAAAAACTGAGCAGTTAGGATGCCAATCTGGTCCATTATCATTATGTAATGTTGTGCATTTGTGTAAATTGGTCTAATTCAGAGGTCTCTTCAGCACAAATGTATCTTTGAATACACTCTGCTGCAGCAATAGATTAGATTCCAAACTGCAACACCCCAGCAGGAGACAGCACAGCAGCTAGTATGAGGGGATATATACACTACCTAATTAATTCTAATGTTTTTCTAAGTTTAATCATCCAGGTCATCAACACCCAAATATTTAAGTGTAAGTTTCAGCCTTTCCAAGGCTCTGCAAACAAGTGACAAATACCAACATGACTCTTCTCATCTTCCCAAATTACACATGGTATATCTTCAAGTTATACTGACATCTTTTTCCAAGCCATGTTCCCACGTTCCTGGGAGAGAAGCTGGCACGCTGGATAGAAACATGTAGGCTGGCTTAGGACATAAGTTGAACAACAACAGCTTAGACTATCCATATAAATATTGTCACTTAGTCATACAGATACGAACACTTTCTCTCTCCTATCCTGTCTGAGCCTCTGCTGACTCTGGTATTTCTGCACCCATGGTGGCAACCCTTCGTATCCTGTTCCAAGACAGCTATGGCCAGGCTACCAGCTATGGCCGTCATACTTTTGACACTCTTTGCTATGGTTTTTCCTGTTCCTCAAATGTTGCTGATGGATCAATATTTTTATGAGCTTGAAAATGGCAAGAATGTACTTAAAAGCAATTTATTTTCAAACAGGAAATAGCAGAGCTAATTAAACCAACAGGATGAATTGATCAATTGACATTTAAAAGGATGCTTTTCACATTAGAAACCAGTCACCAGTCATTTTATTTTATCTTCCATAATTGTTCACTTAAAAATAAATATTTTGTCTGTCACAGGTTTTTTTGGAAAGAAGCAGCTAGTCAGAGTAAGAGGGATTTTTCAAGAGGAGCTTAATCCTTTTGGATTAGACTGCTTTTTGGGCAGTGAACCATTCTTGTCCACACAGTGCAAAGCAAGAGCATCTCATAATTTTAGACTTTTAATTTCTACTGTAATAACAGGTTTCCAAACCTGCTTTACACTTTCCTTTAACTGTGTCCATCTGCACTGTTTTGCTATCAATGCAGTGCAAATGCTCACATGTGTCTGAACAAGAAACAGAGACAAATAGCCAGGGAGGAGGAATTAGTGTGTAAATGGTAAATTTTCTTTACATTTTTCGGTACTGAAATATATTTTTTTCCCAAAATCAGTCACTAAATTGGGATTACTTTTTGGTTGTGTTTTTGTGGATATTTTTCTGTTCCCCTTTCTTTTTTTAATAAGGCTAGTGAGTACCATCAACTAAATGACTTTCAAGGTATTTTCCCTAAACCACCCCCTTTCTCCTCATTTTTTCAGCTTTGAACTTTATCCAACTCAATTTTTTTTAAAATTTACAAAGTACAGAATCAAATAAATTAAACGTATGCTCCAATCTACTGAATATTTCAAGCGTTGCTGAAAATTTGGGAAGTGAGAGTACAGAAGATAAAGCACACTCCCTCAAAGCACAACTATTCATATCAGATGTTTGAGAAAATTCAGGAGCAAGGGATGAATAAGGAAAATGGAAGGAAATGTCCCCCAAAGATGAAAAAGCTCAAAATGCAAGATTTCATGATGTAGGTTTTCAAAATAAATATAAAAAAAATTAAAACAGATCTCTAAATATTTGATTCATGCTTACAAAGCTTGCTCCCAATGAATCTCACAGATTTTTTTTTTTTTTAATAGTGAGCTAATAGTTATGTAACAGTGGCCTGACATGAGAAAAGGGCAATACCTGCTATTCCCATCCCCTGCCTTGTGTTGGCTTGGAGTCATCTTGCAGCTGGGAGGAGAATCTAATAATTTTGCTTATGCAGGTGACAACTGAGTCCCTATGGCAATTTGTAGTTTCATTGGCACAAGACAGTAATGAACTTTCTGGTTAGATTTGGAAAACAGATGGAAGACTTAGAGACACAGAGAATAAAAGTGCACTCTTTAATGGGTATGGGTCCTTACCTAGCGCAAAGGGGTATCAGGGAAAGACTCCATTGATTCCCAATGAACAATCAGAGCAATGGAGAATGAGACACATCCAATTCAGAAACTCAGAAGATTGCCAAGTGTCTGGGAACACATCTAGAAGAAAGAACAGACGATAATTATCTCATCCAAGACAACATCAGCTATGTTTTCAGAAGTAACATTGCCAGTAATTTGTAAAATGGGCACCCTAGAAGACCAACGGATGCAATTCAATAGACTGTCAAAAGGCAATCAAGTATTTGAACATATGCACACACATACATCCTACTTAGGTCAGTGACAATTTTAAAGACTCATTTTTTGCTGGCTGTTAGACAACCCAGGAGCTATTAAATGAACTTCTGAAAACTGATTTCATTTCCCACAGGACATAACTTACAGAAATACTAACTCAATTTTCAAAAGTTATAGCTCTCTACATGCAGAAAGGCCTGCACAAACAAAGTAATGACCCCAATCTGGCCAGCTTTAGACTGGTGTCAGATTTTGCATTAATATTGCCTATCTTTCAGCAAATGACCCCTTAAGCTGCAGGGGAACCTTGATCAGGATTTACAATCATGGATCAGAGAGAGTCTAGCCCATGGTCTGCATCTCTGTTCAGATGTTGGTACAATATGCAGTTTAGGAAGCAAAATTAGATTATGCTCTGGAAATGGAGATGGAACCACTTCCAACCAGAGACCAGACTGGAAAGCATCCAGTGTGCCTGGGGACTTAGAACTGTGTGGAAAAAATCCCAATTTCTTTACTTCTCATTTTTTAAGTTGCCCACAAATTTACTTTATTGAATAAAAGATAAAGAATTAAAAAATATAGCTATTAATTTTAAAAGTGATTTTTGAGAACATTGAGACTTTTATCTAAAAAGCTTTGTGACAACATTTTCTAAGAATGGCCAAATATATTCTATACTGATCTGTGTTTTGTGGTTTATTTGAAAATTAATGATATTTAAAATGAACTGCGATGGAAAGAAATGTGTAAGCTGTTGGTTTGCTGTCTGGGACAGTATAATTCATGCCCAGCACCGCTGTTCTGCAGAACAATGCCCTTCCAAAACAACCTGAATGCAAACCACCACTATCAGGTAGGGAAACTTTATTGTGTTTTCTTTACACACATCTGTGTCACCAGATTCCAGCACTGTCGAATCTAGCATTCATAAATGCTAATCTAATTTTCAATAACATAAAAGAGCAGAACTTCAGACAACATGTTCCTCTGGCCATGTGATTTGTTTTGGCAAGTAACAGAGGAACCTGTTAGTTTCCTGAAGGAAGCAGGAAAGAAGCACCCTTACCTTCCCAAGGACTGGGACAATATCAGTTATGACATACCTATAGAAGTGATCCAGCAATGTTATTGCTGCACATGGTTAGCAGTGCAACTCTTTTCACTGAACACAGTGCTGTTACGTTGCACTGGGCAGGGTCAGTCATATAAGGCTAAAATACATCTTAGAGATTTCTAAAGCTTAGTTGTCAGTACTTGCTGTTTTGATGTTCCTTGCGGCCAACATTTAATCAGAACATATATAGTCAAACTAATATTCTCTGTAGAGTGTATACATTAATAAACACTTACTTTATATTTAACATATTTTGTTGTATTTTTAAATATGCTTATCATTCCTTTTTTTTTTTAATATCAGAGATGCAAGAATGAGTAGTGACTACAAAATAAATCTCTTTGCCCTCAGAACAATATAATAAAAAATTCTATTGGCTAGTATAAAATATCTGAATAAATGAACAATGCAGTTGGATTAAGTGAAAAACAGGAATGAGATATGCGACTGAAAATCTGTTTAATGCTCTTTATCAGCCAGAACACATACATGAAGGTTACATTGCACATGCACAGCAAGTACACTATGCACAGGTAATTAATGATCTGCAGCTCAGTGGCCTGCAATGCAGAAGAAAAGGAGGCAGACGCTACTGGTGCTCTGTTGCAGTGACTGGCAAAGAAACAAAGAGAAAAGATTTGGGGTGAAACATGTCCTATTCTTGAGCTTTCACAAGCAGGCACACTGCAGGTAGTGAAAGGACAAAAAACCCCAATCCTCTTTCCTATTCAGCTCTACATAAAAGATGACAATCACATCAGTGAAGAACACTTGCAGCTAATTCAGCTCATTTATCAGCCCTTGTTTGGGCTTAGACCCAGTTCTCATTGAAGTCAAGGCATTTTCTTTGCTTTCTGTGCTGAAATAGATGGAGTCTTTCAAAGTGCTCTGGGAAAGCAAAGAGCTCTCCTTTAGCAAAAGCTGAAAATGCTCCTTCCTCAAGCAGCAGAAACGCTAAAGCAATTGCGTGTCAGACATCTCACAGTGGTCTGGCAGAGCTGCTATTACCTTCCCACAACATGCTGCACTTGGAGAGAAGCCACAGTAAAATGGGAAGTGCTTATCCTTCCCAAACATACAGCACCATCTATTATACCTCGTATAAAATGAAGCAACTCTCTTGTCTACCTGCATGAGAACAGTGAGGCAGAGCTCTCTGCTGGCTCCCATGAGCAGAAACTGAAGGGATTTTTGACAGTAGTCATTATTTAAGGTGATTGTTTGCAGAAGTGTGTTTCTTTGAATAAATCCAAGAAGCAGCAGTTTCTCTCACGCAATACTCCTTTCATACAACTCACAATATTATTTGGTTTTCCTTTGGAGCACAATAGAAGTTCCTTGCTGTCGGAGAGTACTCACAAAACCCCTTTCAGTGTTCAGATGCTCTCTGACTTTAGACAGGCACAGGCAATAGATTTTCTCAGCCATCTTCCTTGCTACTGAAACGCACAAGGGGGGGTCCTACTTTCCCCACCAACCCCAGTCCGTGTAGCAACAATAGAAAAAGCAGTGAAGACTTCCAGTGGAGATCCCTGATTTCTTTTTCTGCAGAGTTAATGTCCTGTGTGTGGAATATTTCCTTCTCACTGACAAAATGTTACTTTTTCTGAAACAAGGCTTCTAGTTTTTTCCCCTCCATGCAGCAATACTAAAGCTCCCACAGAGCATTTGTGAATGTATCTGTCCTGTTCAAGGCCTCTCATGTGCAGCAGTGTAGCACCTAGTTATAATCAACATGCCAACAGAGACTTGCAGAAAGTACTCTTTCCATTAACCTTTAAAACGTGACAGCTGCATTGTGCAAATTAAAATCCATCACTTAAAATTACCACAGGGTTGTTTCTGTGAGACAAAAGTCTCTTCTCTACTCTTTGGCTTCACTTTCTTCCGACAATGTGCCCTTTAAGATCCCCTTCTGGAAACCAGCTATATTTACAACTACCTTGGCCTTATTAATTCCTCTCATTTTCTGTAGTTTACACCAAAGCTGGTGCTGCTATTTTTCTAGCTCACACTTAGGTCATCTTCAATCTCATATGTGACTTAAAGAGCTTTTCTCCATGGTCCTTTCCTCTTCACTCCTGCTAACAGGGAAGATGGATTCAAAGGGGTAGATTCCTCATGCTCTTAAGTTTTGGTACCAGCACGATGGAAATATCATTGTAGATAGAAAAAAAAATGTTGCCAGCCTATTTTCTACCTCATTTCTAACATGAAGAGGTCCAGGGAAGAGAAAATGTTTGTGTCAGATGATATATTATCTCTGGGAAAAGAAAAAAAAAAAAAATCATTGGATTTACATGATTCAATTCAATAGAAGAATTTTACTGGTTGTCAAGGAAGACAGTCTCAAAGGTGAGTTTGTCACTGCTATCTTGGTGGTCAAGACAATAATGCTGCAGACTCTAACTCAGCAATTGAATTAGAAATTATACAGAACAGGCTGATGTTTGGTAAGGACCAATACACGGTTTGGAGTCTGCCATGTTTGCATTTTGGCTAGCTAACAGCTGGGGAGTGATGGGGAAATGTGGCTATGTAAGCTGGCAGAGGATTTCTGAAGATCTGTACATTGCTGAGAACTTCAGGATGAAAGTGATCAGTGATCCAGCTTATACATTCTTTGCTTGACCTGAGCTTGTGAAGATGGATGTACCGGGAGAAGTCAAAGACATTCAGACATTTGTGTGAGAGGCTGAAGAAACAGACTTGCAATTGCATGTCAGTCCTGAACTACACACAGAGGGAAGGCTGGGAAACACAGGACATTCCTGAACGGCATTACCAGTCAGAGAAGGAATTGGGAGTGGCAGAAAGGATTTACAGGATGACCACAAGGTTCTCCAGAAATAAAGATACAAGAGAGATACTGACCACATCAGAACATGTCAGAACAAGCCATAACTGAGCCACTAAAATGAGTCACAGTTCTACTTCCATGCATGAGTAGCACCTTTTCTGCCTGGGGCAGTGTTTCCAAAACACTGTCACCGGTTGGTTAAACAGGGAAAAAATCCTCACAGCCTTTCTGGAGTACACAATAACTGAATCCTTTCTGCGCTAAAAGGAATTCTGAAGTACTGCTTCCAAATCTCTTCCCTTTCACGTTAAGGATCAGGGCTAATGCTCTGTGTTTTGAAGGGAATAGAAAGCCTGAGGGTGGTGATAGCTTGTGACAGTAAGTGTTTCAGTTATTCAGAAAAAGACTCAAAAAACCCAATAGAAATTCTCTGCCCAAAAGGATTGTTACATAATTATAATTGAAATGGGCAATGGTTAACTCTCTGAAACTTGTCTGTTCCTTGAGAGAGGGCAGCATTGTTTTGGGATGATAATGCGTAAAATCCTTTAACACAGATACTGTCCGTACAGCTGCTTAGTTGAACTTTGCCACTTGCATTTCTTACGCTATTTTATTTGGGGTGTGTTGTTCAGAGTATCATTATTTTAATTTCTATCAGGATATGGAGCTGTACAGTGGCACAGTGAGTTGAGTAATTCCTGTTGAAACTGGTGGGTGGGTACTGCTACTTCTGAGGTTGGCAAAGATATGCAACAGTTAACAGTGAATTATCTAAAGAATCTGAATGCTGTTGTGCTGGACACTCACATCACAAGTTGTCACCATTAGCAAAGAAATACACAGTCAGGAGGAAGACAAAGGGCTACACCAAATTTTGTTTTCCTAATGTGTATGTGCAAGAAATTAAATAAGAAATATGCAAAGAGGTGAAAAGCAAGTTGACAAGGGAAAAATCAAGGAACATGGTCCTTAGAAAAGCCTTGTGATAATGATGGGGCAGGTGAAGGACACTTTCCTCTTTGAAATCTCCTCTGTTTAGAAAAAGATAAACAAAAACATAATTGAATTGAAGATGACCAGGAAACCATGTATGGATTTGCTATAACTGCCAGCAAGTTAATTTCTCTATGATGCATAAATAATTGCAGTCACTAGTGACATGTAGCATAGATTCATGTGATTCAGTTGCACTACACTGTCCCCGTGTGTAAATAACCCAAACCATCACAACCTTGGTGTGGACAATTGACATTAACCAATAAATTAATGGGTGAGGTCTCAAGAACTGAATATGGAGAGAGAAACTCATGTTGTTTTCCTGTGTCACTATTCACAAAGAGCGCATGTCCTGCAATGACTGGCACTGCCTCCCAGTATCCGGGGTGTACATCTATAAAGACTCAGCCTCAGCAAACGGTCCCTGCTGAATGAAACATGTAAGACCGACTTTAAACATGTTCCTGAAGTATTTTACTAAGTGTGAGCAAAATTTTTGTTTCAAGCAGGGCCTGAAGATTTCTGAAATCTGTTTTGAGAACCTAATCAAAGTCCTCCATTCAATATTTCCGACAAAAGATATGACTGAAGGCATTTTGAGTTGATCAGAAATCTTTCAATGAAGTCGTGCTTTTAAATTTTACTTTTAACATTTTAAAATCACATCTTACAAGGCAAAAATATTGAGCAAAATTAAATGGAAAATAAACATATTAACAATTTTCTCTTACGTTCCTCAAATACCTTTTTTGACTTACCTGAACTATACCCTGAGATTTTTTTTTCCAAAATAATGTCTAATCAAGTATTATTATCATACTTGATTAGACTAATCTAATTTAAGATCTAGACATCTGATTTGACTAATCAGATTTGAATAGAAACACTAGCCAGCTCTGCTTCTGTGAATAATCAGAGAAACTTATGACAGGATTAAAAATAAGGATATTAAGTGTCTTCAAATTTGTAACAATAGAATAAATGCCAGAATGGTCTTTCATTTAATCTAATAATATCAAATCTACCACATTTGTCTTTTAAGTCAGATGGAAGGAGGTATTTTAAAGAACTTCTTTTAGCAACTGTTCCCCTATGTAGTGGGTGACCCTTTGTTTTGCAGGCATCACTCAGTTATCCCAAGTGACAGAGACATTCACATGCAATGAGATCACTGGGATGGCAAGTTTCCAAGCATTGTTCTCACCAGGTGAGGGCAGTCATATTCCTTAATGAAAAGCAAGCAGCTGTCACCTTGGGAGAAAACCAGATTGGCCGCCCACACATACAGCCAGAGGGATCCTGCTTGGCCTGAGATTTGTGTATACTGAAGGAAGAGAAAAATCAGAAACACAGAGGGAAGAGAATATTTCGTGAGCATTTTTTTTTTCCCCTCACATAGCCTGTCCTGTTTGAACATCAATTGCTATCATTTTGGCAGAAGCAGGGGCACTGGGGTAATATACATATTTATATGCAAGACAGACATAGAAACACAGTCATCTTTGTCTCAGTACAGTAAAAGACTGTAACATCTGCATATCAATAGCCACAAATTTGATGCAATTCTCAGTAGTGTCATTTCAAAGAAACTCAAGGCAGGGTGGTGGGGGAGTTCCAGTCTTTTTCCTATTGCATTGGCTTGCTTTTTTCCTATTTACAATCAAGGGGCCAAATTCAGCCGAGCAGATGAGCATGGTCTGGAATATACCCACCTAGGCCCAAAACCCCTCACTGTGCGCTGACTGAGAGGAGAAACTTACCTTTGCCTCTGCTGGAGGAGAGAATGACTTGCTGTTGTACCTCCATGCAAATTTGAAGGCAGCTGCTGCAGCCTGTTAGCCAGGCTAGCTTCTCCAGAGACAGCACCGAACCCTTCTGGGTCCCTGGGGAGTGGAACGAATGAAATCATTAAGTGCCAATAGCTGCTTGCTGCCACCTGTGTGTGCTGACCCATGAGATCTTCTGCAGCTGTACAACCCCTGCAACTCCTTGAGCTCCTGAAGAAAATGGAAAACTAATTAATATCCCTGTCCTCAACTTCATCAGAATGAATTTGGCATTAATTTTGAAAGAAGCATGGTATTTAAGAGTTATACATCCTGCGCTTTTCTAATCATCAGCTATTGGTAACTGTCAGGGACACTTTCTGGCCCTGGAAAGGGACCAGACAGGCAATGGTATCTCTTTCTTCCTTCAAGTTTCTTCAGCAACCCTGCAAATGAAAGTTTACCAGAAAACTGGCATCTGGATGATAAAAGCACAGTGGGCTTGCACGACACAGTAAAACATCTGCTTCCATGGCTGCTAGTAAAATGCCTACTATGAATGAACAGGAAGAAAACAAGCACCAGAGGTGCTGCAATGCTCAAACCATTACAAACATTTTTATTAGGTGGGAAATAAGTCAACAGATCTGACAGGTTTTGTCATCACTCTTACACTTCCCTTGTAGGAAGAGTTTTAAAAGTGTACTTGGCCAAAATTTAACCTTTTACAAAAACATCAGTCCCATTTAGTCAGTCAGATGCTCAAAGGATTCCCCCACCACTACCAACCCCCGAAGTTTAAGATTTCTTTCAGTTCTCAAATTATCTGACACAAGCATAGTGTATGCACGAGAATGAAAGAAAATTATCCTGTGATAGAGAGGAGGATACTGTTAGTAATTTATAATAGAATTAATAACTATCATTGCAACTAACTACATTTCACCTAATAGGGTAAGTTTAAAATTTAATACATCTTCCACAGAATAATGATTACTCATGTTGATGAAACAAAAAACAAAACTGTTGGAAAAGGGAGTGCCCAGACAAGTCAACAACATAATCCTTTCACATCTTTGCATTTCAGTCTAAAATAAAGAACTACATAAATCCCTTTTGAAAGCTGAACCAAGCAAATGGCATATGAGTTGCTTTTAAATGGGAGAAAAAAAAAGGTTGAGAGGAGTTGTTATGAGTTAGTTTGCTTGCACGGCTCTTTGTTTCTCAGTGGGATAACTGAAAATGCATATCTTCTTCCTGTGTATGCGTCTGTATTCCTCAGGATATTTCATATTACAGTCATATGGAACTCTTGTTTGTGTGGTTTTGGTATTTTGAAGTCTTATAATAAGCAGATCTCTATGAAAAAGCTTTTCCTAACTGACATGACATTCACACATGCATCTACCAGCCACAGGCATGATGCACATATATCAAGGTTAAACAAGCATTATCCTCAGTATATTTCATTTCTGACTCCTTTAAATAAGATTTTGTGATGACATTTTAACTGTTCAGATAAGTCTGATACTTTTGTGGGTTTTTTTTTTTAACTTCCATTTTATTGGACAGGAAATACAGCAGACTTATTACTTGATTTTCCAAGTTCTGCATTGCATGGCAGCTGCACATTATAAATCTTATTGAGCAGTAGTGTCTAAAAATACTTACTTTAAAGAGACATTTTTTTCTTATAAAGAACACATTCTTTTTTGCTTCATATCATTACAGAATAGGGAAATTCTGGTGAAACTTTTTCTATCTTTGAGCTTTAAAAAACCAGGATCCACAGAGCTAACTAATGTATTCCCAATTTCTGCACACAGTACATTAGTTATGAAAGTTATGAAAGCTGTTAGAGGTTTAATTTTTCTCTCCCAAAACATTTGCCACATCTCTGAAAGTGCAGAGGGAACCTACCTGTTGGTGTTTGTTTCCAGTTTGTGTTCATTTCCAGTTTGTGTTCATTTCCAGTTTGTGTTCATTTCTGAGCAGATCTTAGCATCAAAAAGAAACATACACATGCTTTGTTATCTTGCACAAAGTCTCCTTACTTTCTCTTGTTGATCTAGAGCTAAAACGTCTTTGACTGCAATACTCATCTTCCCCTTCCATATGAGATAATACTGTGTGGTTGGTGCTCTAACAGGTAGAGGTGGTTACAACAACAGCCAAGGATCTTTTCTGCAGAGCAGAGCCTGAGCTCCAGCTCATTAAATGCTACATCTCAGGAAGCGATTTGAGGGAGATGTGACTTGCTATTTTTCCTATTCATCTCCTAGTGACATAACACGCAATCTACAGCCTTACAATCACCTTTACAGCAACCAAATGCTATGAAAATAGGACTCAATTTAGGTGAGGAATAAGCAATGTGAACAAACCACTTCTGAACAATAAAACTCGTGGTACCCTGCAAGTGTACCTAGTGATAAAGAATTAGGAAGTAACAAGTTTTTATAGTACAGTTTTTAAAAGAATAGCCTTTAGAACTTTCCATAAGATGTTGGAAGGTGTCTAATATGCACTGTTGATCTTCTGTTTGAAATAATTTATACACATTAGAAAAAATGTTATTGTAGTAGACGTCTTGAAAGATCATCCTCTATAGAACAGTGGAGGGTATGAGTAACCTTATCTTTTCCTGCAGAGGCTGTCTTGATTGCTATAATTTCAATTGCTACAATTTCAATTGCAATTGCACATCGGGAGGCACTGTGACTCAGAGGCATTCCTTACTGCCCAATTCTTATTTTCCTTTCTTGCACCTGAAGTGTTAGCAGTATGCCAGGACAGTTTGGATGTTAGCTTCATTATGCTGACTCAGAAGGAAGAAAGAGGAAGGGATATAAGAGATAACTTGCTGCTATTAGAGGTCTGAAATCCAGCAGTGCTTTGCTTTGCACCTCCAGGAAAGAAAAGGAGATGTGCAGATCCTGCTAGAAACACAAGTATGGAGTGGGAAGTCTGAACACTGTTGCTATTTTGCATTAGTGATAACATGATAACACCAAGCCCTTTAGTCATGATCATGTCTTCTGAGTAGTGGATATAAACAGAACCTCAGTAACTCAAGACAACACAGTGCCCTTCCCTCAGTTTTAGAAAACTGTTTTTCCATGTTCTTACTCTGTGCTTCAGGGAGATTCTGCAATTTCACTGCCTGGAGCCAAAGTCCTGCTACACAGTTGAGGAGCTTTTAGCACCCTGTTACTTATTCCAGAGAAACAGGCTGGATTTGCTGATGGTTTCATCATGTCATGGTAAATATTTCACTACTATTTTTCCTGTCTCTTCTGCCTGATCACCTTCCTGTCTCATTTGGCTAGACCAAGATACTTTTTTTTTGCCATGCCAGCTGCAATATAACCTTGTTGCTACATGGGTTATAATGAAATGCATCTCTTTTTGCCCAACATAGCCTGGTACTCCCATAGAAACCAAATTGGTACCCCATCTTCTGTCAGCTCCTGCAGTATTAACCTCTCTCCCTCTCTGACTGGATTTTCTTCAGATGTTTTCAGGTATCTAAAATCCAATTTAAAGTCGAGGGAAATGCAAAGACTTGGTGAAGAAGGGTGGGAGCTGTGGTTTCCAGCAGGACTAGAAGGCATTTGGCAATCTTTACCAGAGCAAAACTGTATTTTTTTACGGTAAGTCCACACTTCAGTTGCTTCTACATTTAAGTGAAAAAAAGTCATTACATCCATCACCAGACTACTTGCTGAGTACACATAGGTGTGATACTTGTAATTGTGGACTTAATCAGGTGTACAGGGGAGTTTACTCAGCATCTGGAAGGACAAATTATCATCTAGCATTTTGTCTCAGTAAGATCTCTGTAACTCATCCACCAGTTGTTTATATAAACCCGACTCTTTCTAACATCATCTCTATGCTTAGCCACTACATCTCCAAATTATGGCTTCACTGTAGTAATGCATTTCATGACAACAGAAGGAATTTCAGCCTTGATGCTGATAAGCAGGTTCTGTCTTTGTCCAAACCTGCACACAAAGCAGCAGATTTCTGGAAATGGCATTTCCCACATCCAGACAGCTTTGTCATCCATCCAAAACCAAGAAACAAGGATATGCCCTTCAGCAGGGACGTAAATGTTTTTCAATTATTTCATAAATATACTGCTGGCATCTCACTCATCACTGGGGAGCCGCATGTAAGAAAAGAGTATGTAATACACAGGTAAACTTCCTTTCTTTCTGTTTTGACCATAAGGGTTGAAAATTCAGATGAGTGCAAGAGAGTAGCTTCCAAAGAGCTGTTTCAACTCAAAGCCATGGTGAAGTGATGTGCACTTTGCTTGTTCATGCCTGGGGACAGACACCAGGCTGAAAAGTAGAAACTGTGAATTCTCCCCAAGGACAGTCTTTTCAGTGACTTTCAAAAGCAACATGCTATTTTCCAGAAATGTTCTTATATCCACATTTTGTTCTCTTCAGTACTTTCAGACTGAAAATATAGTGTCCTAGCAGAGAAAAGCTGCAGAGAAACAGAGACTGCTCTTTTAAAACCCCACAGGGCTGCTGTTTGTCTCCAAACCAGCCTGAAAGGAAGGACCATGTGCATTATGAGTGCTTAAGGGTTTGGGGTTTTTTTCTATGAACAAACCCATATTGGTAATAGCAAGATATAAGCCCCTGTATAGTCGCCCATCAACAGTTTGATTCTGTCAGAAATCTGTTGGCTTGCAAAAGTCCTCAGTAACAACTTTGACAAAAGACAGCAGTTCTCACAGCCAGTCTGTCTCCCTCAGTTCTCCCACACACCTGTATGCATCTATATATAAACACACAGCAGGAGGGAGATAAAGTATCTCTTAGAATTGATTGTCCACATCTTTTTGCCACTGAACAAATAGCTTTGTCCCACACATTCTTCTACATATGACTTCCTTCTCATCAAACTTACAGAGAAATGTTGGAGAAAAATGAAATCTTGAAGGTTTAATTCTTTATTTAAAAGCCACCTGATATAAATGGTTGGCTTGACAATTTGTTACCAATTCTGGGAAGATTGGGAAAATAAATGTTTCATAACCCTTTGCAAGTGTCAGATGAAAGGAGCCAAATACTTGTCAGCCCTGGAGAGCTGTGACTTCTCACTTTCTGAAAGAAAATTAAAAAAATATCAGAAACTCAGGTGTTAGGTGTTTCCTTGCTTAAGGATCACTGATGATCCTTTTCCAGGAGCACTTTAATCTATTCTTTCTGTGTTACACACAGAACAGAGAATTAGGATCTTAGATTAGCTATGAAGGGAAAAGGCCAACATAATTAAAGGTTTATAGTTCAGGTCAAGAGACAGTCTTCTCAAGGAATGTTAACGCGTCACTTTTTTCTCTGCTTGCCCAAGTTCTTAAAAAAATTTTGGGCCTTGAACTACTTCTTAGCCTGCTTTACAGAGAGCTGGCTAAGCGGTGACATGTATATATATATTTCTACCACTTTATCAGATATTTTCCCTCATTGCAGATACTCTTCCACTCTCTCCCCTCTCCTTTTCTCAAAGAAAATTACTAGTCATGCTTAGAGAAACAAATAACAAAATACTGTACTTTGCATTTGGAGGACAATGTTCTAGCTGAACCCATGAAAAGGCGTAAAAGAGCCCCAAAGGAGTAAATTACACTCTTGAAAGACAGCATGATGAACTGCGCCTGCTGTATCCAAGACCAGACTTGTAGCCATAGTCTTCACATTAGAATCAGGCTAAGAGAAATAATTACCTGGTAGGGGGTATGGGGAGAGTTCATTGCTGAGTGCCTGCTCTGTAAAGCTGTTACATATTTCCCCTCTCCAGATGGGCAGAATGGTTAAGAAAACCCATCATTTCAGTGTCAATCAACTGCACTGCTTGCATGGTTCTGAGTGGCTTGGCATGCAACGGGCAAGGCAGAAGGTCCCCTCACAACATCTACACAGCAGGTCTGAATACAAATAATATGTTGCTTCACATATGAACTCCTTCATTGTAATTTCTAAAGAATACCTGGTATGGGAGTCTGTATTTTGTCAGAGGCACGTAATTAACTGTGACACCACAAATGGCATTTTGCAAAAATTATTTGGATATCACATCCATGGTTAAGATCATGTGGCCACTTCCATTTTCTCTGCCTTCCTGCCTAAATGCACACATAAACCACAATGGTTTCTTAAAATCTATTATTCCTCTAGCAATAAGTTTTAATTTTAAGCCGACTGTTGACTTTTATGCCATTGTTGGCATGTGTCTGAACACAATCAACTGTCATGATCCTGCCTTGTGGCTTAAGGTGCCTCTTTACAGTAAAGAGGAATAAATTCCTTGTTCCACTTTGACATTGCTTCCTTGTTTTGACCCTCCTCCAGTGTTCAAATATACATTCAAACCTGTTCAGATCTTAATGTGGCTTTTTGGCAGTCATACTGATTTTCAGAGACAGGCAAGCAGGTGTGTATGTGTCCACAGATACTACTTCTCTGCATCTGCTCTCCTTGTGTTATCCCAGAAATAAAGAAATCTGGATTTGAATGGTAAGGAAAAAACTCAGTTCTGTAAAGGAGAACCTATGCACTGGGTCCTACATCCTTGAGAATGGGAACCCTGAACATATTGGCTTAATGATGGTAGTGAAGTCCCTTGGCCAATTGTTAACATCTTCCTCAAAACCCAGGGGCTTAAAAAAAAAAAAAAAGAGGTAGGCTTTTGGACTTCTGTAAGAGTACTAAGCTAATTTCAAGGCTAGGAAGTCTAGCCAGCCTTCAAGGCAGACTGTTCTCATCAGTGCTCTTTCATCATCCTCTTAGCAGCCTAAAAACCTCATGAGTAGGTTGTATTTTAGGTAGAAATCAGGTGTTTGTGAAAGTAAATGTGCAATAAGATGCCCTGGTCCTCAATAAGGATGATGTAGAACACGACTAGATCTCCTGTTGCAAAGGTATGACCCCCTTCACTCCCTGAAACCAGAAAAGGCTTTTCCTGCAGTAACTGTGCTAGAGACGTGTTTATGAAGCTTCAGATGGAAGCCATCGTCCTTCTTATGGAGGTGGGCAGACTGGACTGTACGGGATGAGTTATACCTCAGATAGTCCCTAGATGTCCTACTAAACAAAGCTGTCATCTAATTAAACTACATCCCTGTATCCAGGACAACACACAGTCGTTAGGATGGCCTCTGCTCCTCTAGTTTCCTCCTTTCCTCTTGCAGTTCTGAAGGCTGTGAGAGTCTGACGTGGAGGTTTGCAAGACACCGACTTAACTAAATAGAAGTTGTTCCTGAAGAGCAATGATAGATTATTGAATTCTTTCTAGTTATAGCTGAAAGGAGGTATGACAGGCAGGAGAAAATATAGGACATGGAACTCTTTTCAGCTGAAGTTTTTAGATCATGGGTATTTGTGCCCTTAATATAGGAAACTAAAAAAAACCCTATGGTTCCAGTCAAGTTACACCTAAATCGAATTCTCACTGTAACTGAATTAAGGTGAAGTGTGTTGATAATACTGAAGTAAGGGGATGAAAACTAGCAGAATCCTTTTTGTACACATATATGCATTACAATTCCAGTGTAGATTTCTTGCTGTTCTGACCAAGCCCAAAAAATTAGTTTCCTTAAAAAGGTTTACAGTGTTGTTATGCTTTAAATCCATCACAAATTGCTCTGCTCAGTCTGCTAAATGCTTCTTTCAGTTCTCAGCATTAGTATTTGGAGTCAGTCTATTCACCACTGAATAACACTAGCAGGATTTTAATTCCAAAATTCATTTCCAGTCAGCACTTGCTGGGATTTTTGTGTGGTTCACCAACATTCAAACCAAGAGGCTCAAGCTGAGATAGAAAAATGAATACCGAAAGTGTCATGAAAGCTGCAAAAAGAAAATTCAATCTCAAGAGAGTATTGGCAGAAATATAACCTTCGTGATTATAAAGAGGTACTGTGAAAGCTGGTTTTGCCATAAAACTTTTCCACTGTAACAGAAATAAAACTCACAGCAAAGGCTCTTTAATTCATCCAAGCAATGATATACAACATGCTACACAAATACCAACCAAAGGTAAAAACCTAAACAAATTTCCAAATACATTTTAAAGTCCTTGTTTTATTAAAAACCAAAAGAAGAGTCAGATAATCCAGGTAGAAAGGCTGCTTTCAACTACTGAAATGAGGTGGAAGGAATTGGTATTCTCTGGAGGTAAGCAAAATTATAATTTACTAATTTTTACAAATTTTAATTTTATAAAGCCATATTGGTTTCATTGCTGTTAAAATAAACAGAAATAGGTTTATTGGAAAGGACTTAATAAAAATATAGAAAGGGATGCAAAAAATGCTTGTTTTTCTGCACAAACCCAGGTATATTATTTAGTTTGTGCCTTTAACCTGCTCAGAGTAGATAAAAGAGGTTAAATTTCTGGAAGACATCAGTGTGTCCCCTCACCAACATTTTCAGTGGCAAAGAAATAGACAGCTAGAAAGGGAATGCAATGTACAGGAGACATCAAGACCTCATAGATCTGGGATATTTGTTGTGTTTCCTTCAACACCACATGCCATACCAAATCAACTGTTTATTCTGAGGAAATAGACTGGCTTGCATTGCTTCCTCTTGAGCTATGTTTTCAGAAATGAACCTGTAGCTCTTACATTTTGAAGGGGGATTGCCAAAATTTAAATTTTGAGTTCACCCCCTTAAGCAATTTGTGGATGAACTCAACTTCCTGTTTCAACCTTTTGGTTTTAGATTCTTGAGAACTAGAGCGAGTCTAATTTCTGTGCCAGCACACCAGGGTTAAAATCTCAATATGAACTTGCAATGGCAGCAGGAA
>NW_010228894.1:31155-70951 GCF_000690775.1 Eurypyga helias
AGCACTTTTCTGTTCAGTCCAGTGCATTTATGGCTAAGAGATGAAGAACAGAACAAATAGAAAATAAAGATGGGGAGGGTGGAAAAGGAGAGGATGATAACTGTATTGTCTATTACAAGTCCCATGAATTGTCTTGAGTTACTGATAACTCTGATCTATAGAAACTTCAGTATACATAAATCACTACTCAATCAAACCTGATAACAGGGCAAGCTAGTCCTTAAGCCCACCTTTATATATCTAGAAATAAATGAAATTGTATTAGCAAGGACTTTGACTGGGGAATCAGACGCAGAATGCACTCTGCTGGCAAAGAGTAAAATATTATTCGAGTCTGTAGGGCAGTCTATCATTTCTTAACTCAAGAGTAACTTCATTTCACAAGATAACTCCTGTTGAATTAATCACTGGACTGATGTCGAAGGATGGGTTGGAAGCAATGTTAATAACTCATTGATCTTGACTGAAGTAGGATAAACTCAGAATAGTTTGTTGCCCACACACAAGCACATTTCATCAAGAAGGTTAATTTTGCCAAAACTCAAGAAAGTTAATAGAATTTAGTGGGAGGAATATTAAAAGAATTTGGGATCTCTTAATAAAATTTTTATCAGACACTATGGAGAAGCTATAACTCTGTGGAGAAATGAAGGCAGCAATTAACATTGATGGAAAATGATAGAAAGGGCAGAGGAGAAATAGATGTCAGTGTAAATTAGAATATATAAAATATAGAAAATGGATGAGAAAATCTAAGGACACAAGGGAAAAATCAACATCTGGCAAGAAAAATAGTGCTATGAGTATTTATGGAAACATAGCTTCCATACTTCTATGTACATGCATAAGACACATATGGTAGCAAAAACCCCACCCATTACTGATATGATAAAAGTTTAGGTGAAAAGACAACACCATTTGAAAATATTTATAATCTATACTTGAGAAAAAGCAGATGATATGCATATCCAAAGAGAACACTTTGAAGTACATTAGTAGATACAGAAGATGTTAAACACCTTCCATCAGTGCTTAGGTTTTTTTTAAAAGCAAGTATTTATGGAGAACTTGCACCCAAGAATCCACAAATTCTTCATGGTGAGCCCAGGATACTAATGTTGCACCTTATAAAAAAACCCTATAGAATAAGTAGGAAATATGACAGAGAAGAAGAATCTTAATACTTGTGAGTACTTCACAAAGATAAGCAAGGTGACCTAGGGCATGATAGGCTGGTGAGTCTGATGTCAGTCATGGCCAGAATATTGGAACAGTTATTTAGCTGATAAAGGACAGTAATTTCATTAGTGCCAATCAACATCTTTTAATACAAAATAATAGAACAAATCTGATTTTATTTTTTAGAAGCAAATCTGATGTACATAAGCAGCTACAAAATACACCTGACTTGTTAAGCTGTTCTTCTACATTACTGCATTCTCTGGAAGGAAAAAAAAAGCAGCTTTCCACAGTATTACTAAAGCACACGCTAAGTGAACAAAGACCATGGAAGTGGCAAACCTCAAAAAGTAGCTCTTAATGAAAAAAGAAATGGAAACTTCTTTAATGAGGTCCATCCCTGTACAGGTTCCCCCATTAGTTTCTGAGCTTAGCAAACCTACATAAAAGAAATGTTTGCAAAATATAAATAATGGCAAGTAGAGAGCGCTCTGGGTGGTCTTACTGCATTAAAGTTCTACCTATTAAAATAAAACCCTGTTTCCTCCAAATTAAGAGTTCTCTAACAAAGGACAGGCAGGTCCTGACTGCAGAAGAGGACCCCATGACTGAATGCTGTGGCTGGAATGAGTAACAGGGCACAAAGCAAGTGGGTGACATGGCTGAATATTCCATCTGGAGACATCAAAAAACATGACATATAATTAATTTAGGAAAAAAAAAATTGTGTTTCATTTCAGTTTATAGAAGTGGAGAAATGTGGCTGCCTCAATATTGTAGTGGACAATCACAAATCTCAAGAGAACACAGCCAAAGTTCCTCAGTACTAGAGGGCACAGAGACCATAGAGCTCCTAAGCCATGATGTAGTGAAAAGTATGGAGGGCAGGGTTGAGGTGTTTTAATTGAGTATCAGGAAAAAAAATGTGCCTTTTCTCTCCATTGGGAACTATCAAGACTAATGCTTACCCCTGATATGGTGTTCATGCTTGTTTAAGAGACCCACAAAAAAGGACTTAAACAAGAAAAGGGCTGCATCATAGGAAAATACAGGAGATACAGAAAGATAACTTGATTACAGACTATGAAGTTCTCCACCAGGGAAAAAAATACCATGTATTAAAAGGCTATTCCAGCTTTCCCCTCCAACCAAACAAAAGCGAGGGAGAGGGAAAGCTGGACAAATTTTGTTGTGGTATTTTTCTTTTTCTTCAATCAAATAAGTAGTGCTTAGTATGAGGATAACCAAGTGAAAGGTAATTGCTTGTGTTAAAGGAAATGAGGTAATACGGTCTAATGATATCTTTGGTCCATAAATTGGAGAACTATGAGTCTGCTTGCTGTTTTCTATTCCCCACAATTACTGAACGATCCATCCTGAAGAGGTAAGTTTTCTTCTCATGATTGCTTTTCCTAGTGTTTTTTGCAAAATCTTGAAACATTTCCCAAGGAATATGTCCATTTATCTCAGTGAAAGGTGATTTATACTGTGAATGCCCCTTCCAAATCAAAAGTAGTAGGGAGTCAAGTTCATTAAGATGTTTTTCCTTCTTCTCGGTACACTAAGCAACAGGCATCCATATAAAATAAAAAATATATATTTAAATCGACAAAGCTGCAGTTACAAATAGAAGGATTAATTGGAGGCAAATAAGACCGTGCAGAATAAAGGCCCCTTCACTAAAATACTCTACTTTTCAATTTCCAGTATTACTGGATATGGGACAAGAAATCCCATTCTCTACACAAACCTATGACATATTCCACTACATCAGCGAGCATTATCTCTTTCTTCTAAATTCTTAATGTAATTTTTTACATTCAGAATCTGAAACAAGTACACTACCCATCTACAGCTGTATTTTCAGAAATGGCAGTATACAAGTACAAATCCTTCCGTTGTGAATAAGCATGAAGTGCAGGTATTAGCAAGTGCCTAAGAGCTGCTGAGCATAGAGCCAGTAATACATGCAAACATTTGAGAGGCACATTAATTTCTGAAGCTTGAATTCAATTATGCACTACTATTTTGACACTAAGACGTCAGTACAAAATATCGATGCTATTATTTGCACTGATGTCTCTGTTACAGAAATATTTCTGCCTAATGAATCCTCCTTTATTCGGGCCTTACCTCTCTTACTCCTAGATGGAGGTACAGTGCACATCTAACTCCTCTACTTGATTGTTTACCCCTTTTACTAGTCAAAGCACCCCATTATGCATGGTATCAAACTATCATGTGAGTCATCTGCTTGAATTAAGAGAGGCTTGATAGGCCTGAGTGTACCACAGAATGCTGTAATCATACATTTTCTTTGCAAGCTTTCTCAGGAGCACACAAATTGCCATCTCTAATCGAGACCACCAAATACGTTTGGATAAAAGAAGAGTCAATGAGTGCTATCACTTGAACCACGAACCAAACTAAACGTAAGCCTTTATAAAGATTATAAAATAAGCATAGCATTGCTCCTTCTAAACATGAATAGTTACGTATCTGTAGTTCTTGTCTGGGAATAAACAGTATTTAAAAACTTGTCTCAAATCAGCCAGCACTGGCAAGCTCCTAAACTCAGATAATTTACAAACATCTCAAATCCAGTGAGACTTCTGATGTCTAAACAAATGGAAACAAATCTCTATATGCTTTGCTGTGAATATTTCATCCAAGAGGCTCCTACATGTTTGCAGAGCAAAGCTGTCTTCCTCATTCCCTTTAACATTAATTCTTAGGTAAATATGGATGTGTTGCCATGCTGAAGAAGAAACACAGAACTTGTGCACATAGACTGCATATGTAAATGATGATCGAGTATTCATGAGGACATATGTACCTTGGAATTAATGAGAACGGAAATAGGGAGTATCAGAACAAGCATCTTATCTAGTCACAGAGTGATCACAAGAACTCCACCGATGTGAACCTAAGCTATACTCCCTTGAGGATAAATATTAGGTGCTTAAAAAAATACAAGCTGAGCTGGCAAGTGTGAGCAGTTACCTTACTGCTCCCAAGCAGGAACAGTCACAGTTTTACAGCACTGCCCCAACTGCAGCACTGCCCCAACTGCAAAGCATATTTCATAACGAAGACCTGATCATGCACAGTGCTGGAATTTCCACAGGCAAATACTACTGTTCCTGCAGAAAACTGAAATGTGATTGAAATGTGGCAGGTATCTATCTGTCAGGTACCCAAGCAAAGCAATAGCAGAGCAGAGGCAGGCTTTCTGTCCAGTTATTAAATGAACTGCAAAGTGAAATGTGCATTAACTTCATTCATGCTAATAAACATATTTACACCAGGCCATCTCTTTCTCACTCTGTATTTCAACATATCAGGCTTTTCTATTTGGATTCACAATCTTTTTCACCCCTTTAGAAAATAACTTTTATGCTTATTCTTTCATTACAAATAGAGACAGCTTCCCAGGCACCACTATGCTCTTTAATGTAAAAGTCACATCTGGGAAGCATCAGTCAATATCAAGAGCACCCAAATCCGCTGCTGTCAAACATGTGGAATGCTCAGTCGGTTCTTCTGTCCTTATCACCCACTCGTTCCAGCCCAGTGACCTTTCCGGCACAATAAAATCTGCCAACATACCGCAGACATGGTAAAAGTATGCAAATGCCAAGTGCTATTAAATGTGCCCATTGTCTGCTGAAAGACAAGTTATTGCTTTCTCTCTGTCATAAGAAATCTCTTAGATCCTTGTGCAAATAAAGACAACTTGAGGTTATATTGATTTACATTCCTTAAATTCAAACAAGCCTTAGGAATATGTTTAAAGGCAGTATGACTTCTTTAGAAGCTTGCAGAAGATATTTGAAGTGAGTACATGCTTTGTAGATCACACAGATATCACAGTAATTTCAAAATATTAAGGCAAGGGTTTCCAACAGAACTGGCTGTCCTACTCACTGTGACTGCTGATGACAGCTGGACACCTACTCCCACTTAGGTGTCAGAAAATCATAAAGTCCTAGCAAAGCAGCAATCAAAGTTTTTAATGTTAATTAATAGTTTATTGTAGTTTATTGCCTTCTTACCATACAGCTGACATGAAAGTATTTTAGAAAGAGAACAATGACAACTGTTCCTGTAGCTGAAACTTGATCTCAGTTGTATCAGAGTGCTGGATAGCCTTTTAACAAGAGGAGAGGTGGAATTAAACAAGTGATTAATGCCCACTACTTTCACAGACAGTCTGACACAACATATTTTGCTAGCAGGTCAGTCAAGAAGAAAATCAGGTTTAGCTCAGGGTTCTCTGTCTCTCCTTTTATGATGAGGTTTCTGAATTAATTACGGTAAATTAAAGTACAGCCAAATAGATGTTTCTAGTGTAAACTTTTAATAGAAGTTCTACAAATATTGCCAACCGATTCTAAAGCTGACATCAGTTTCTTCCTTAGTCACATAAGTTTCCAGAGGTTAAATAATGACAAACCACCAAGAACAGACACAATGATAAATTAAAAAATTAAATAAATATAAAACACTGTCTCCTACAGAAAAATGTAAGACTATTGTGAGAAGTTGAGTCTTGAATTCCAAGTTTAATGCATATAATCCAACTTTTAGTGCATCTAAAGAGTATATTCCTGTCAATGTCACACAGCAACAAAGATGAAAAATTTTGGCTAAACTGCAATAATATAGTAAGTGTAGAAATTGTACATTCACTTACAGATCTGGCTAACTAACTTACAAGTACCACATTTGACCTCATAAATATGTACTCACAACTCAGTGCTGAGACCTATAAAGACTAGAGTTCTTGTGATGATTTAACTCCTCAGATCTCCAACCAGACCCATTCTGGGTAAAGAGAACTCTGTGAAGGAGCAGAGATGTCAATGAAAAGAATTTGATCGTCTTTACACCTCCTTTACTTTAAGCACCCTTAATATATCTGACTTTGAGTGAGTCAAAGCCTCCACAAGGAAACATTTAGAGAATGAAGGCTAGAATTAATTAATTAATACCATTAAGGAGAGGACAGGAGATGGCTTTAGAGAGGTACCTCCTTGTAAAAATTTATTTACTTCATATCATTAACTTCATTGTGTCAACAGAAGAGAGTAGCAATGTTAACTTATAAAACAAATCTACATTTTCTGCTTTTTTTCAATCATCATTTCTATTGGTATTCACTATCCAAGCTGAATGCAATTCATTCAAGAAAAATCCCAAAGAATCAAACAAAAAAAAATGCACAAAATAGTACAACTTTGTTTTCTGTGCTAGACAGAAGGCACCTAAGCACAGAGGTAAGTCTCTAGGAGGATTTTCAAAAGTCCTGTGAATTCAATGGGAAACAGGACTGAAAATTTGGCTAGAAACCACTAAGAATTAAAACACTTAAGTTTGCTGTAGTCTGGTTTATGTATTCTGACAAGGGCAAGTTCCTTTTCTGTGACAAAGAAAAGAAGATACACCAAAGCCTGAAGTGTCTCAAGAAATTACCTCTGGAATTATTACTGCATCAATTAAAAATCAACCTTTAGATATTCCCTTTTAACCAGTGATGCACATTTAATTTTTGTTTCAATTTTGTAAAGAACTATGTAAGATCAGAAATCATCTTACCTGTTCTGCCACATGAAGTGATTTCTAAGCAATCTTTTCTTCTTTAGGTTTCATAAGGTAACACAGCTGTGCACACAAATCTACAAATAATAATAAGACTAGTAACATCAACAATAACAGACTCAAGCAGACTTCCTCCTTGTTCATTACATTTTAGAATTAGGCCTCAAAAGTTGTACTTAATGTTAATAGGAATCATAATTGCTCAATTTTTTCTTGATTGTAGAAGAAATGTCATACTTTAATTATGGTTGTATATTTTAATGAAACTGTCATTTTCTCATTTTGTCCAATAATAAAAGATAAGGTAACAGTGCCTTGCCAATATCCAACAGCATCTTTGCCCATTTAAGCATAATTGTAGAAAATTTAGACAAATATTGTAATACAATAATCTATGGTGCATTGGGGTTTGTAGTTGAAAATACAAAAGTACCTGCCCATATTTGTTTCAGAATGTATTTTCTCCCATAAGCTGTAGGTATCAAATTATTGAGCTATATGAAATTGCCTAATAAAAATTTGTATCTGTAAATCCAAATCATAACATTCTTAGGAAATACAGAAGGTAATTAATATTAGAATTATATCAGTCTCTTGGAAAACCCTAGAGGACAAAAGGCAGCAGAAGAAACCGTTAATGTTATGCTGGTGCACACTGTGGGTTTTTCTTATTAAAATTTAAATCCATTCTCCTTTTTATAGTAAGCAAGACTGTTTAAACATTATACTTAGAAAAACAGTTAGAAATGCTCCTGCCAAAAGCAATGAAAATGCAAATCTGAAATCTGAAAGAAGTTGCTAGCCCTCTCACAGAGATTCATGGCAGCAGGAAAAAAAAAAAAATCAACTCTTTGATCATTTGTTATAGGTGGAGGTGATCTTGTGGAGCACATAGCACATCAAAATGTGGAGCACATCTTGATCTCATGTAAACCCAAGTATCTTCTCATATTAAGGAGTTCTGTGAACTTTTCTTTGACAGTTTTGCACACTGCCACTATCTGCCATAGTTTGGTATTTAGCAGAAGGATTAACATCTGGCTCAGCAGTGTCTTTTCTTTGTCCCCTGAATTTTATTCAGATTTGGCAGACATAGAAAGTTAAAAATTGTTACTTCCTAAAGAGGAAAAGGCATAAGGACATAATGAAAACAGTTTGCAGATAAATTCCTTCCCAGAAATTTTTACTTGAAAGTACAAAACACTTGAAGTTCAGTGGCCAATCCTCATAGCTGAGTATGCAACACATATAATATAGACACTTTCATTCACATTCTAAAGTGAAATATCTTTAGCAACATTCAAATTCCTTATGAATTGACATTTCTAAATATTTTCAGTGATGGGAATATTTGGCAAAATGGTGAATTTTGCAGAATATTTAATTGATAAATTATTTGAAATATTGCATTGAAAGGTTAAGCTTGAAATTAATTTCTTCTCTTCAGGGACAAAAAACCCATAAATTTTTTGTTCACTGAAAACTACAGCAATGACGACTTACAATAATTCTCCACTCTCATTGCTTTCAAAATGGTAAGTTTCTGAACAGGAAACCAGAAACCATTGTCTAACTGCGAAATTGGATAACAGACAAAATGTCTTGAAGAAGGTCACAAATTAGCATCTGAACTGGCAATAAAATCCAGACCAACTAACAGGTCAGATGTTGTCTCACATCTCTGCTTGTGACTTCATTAACAGCTTGCTAACGAGTACAACAGAAGCCAAGAGGAGGACCTTGAGTACCTGGAGTACTGCGTCCAGCGGTGGAGCCCTCAATATCAGAAGGATATTGACCACTTGGAGCGAGTCCAGAGGAGGGCCACGAAGATGATCAGAGGGCTGGAGCACCTCTCCTATGACAAAAGGCTGCGAGAACTGGGCTTGTTCAGCCTGGCGAAGAGGAGGCTCCGAGGAGACCTCATTGCCGCTTTCCAGTATCTGAAGGGGGCCTACAAGGGTACTGGGAGAGGACTTTTTACAAGAGCCTGTAGTGATAGGACAAGGGGTAATGGGTATAAATTGAAATCAGGGAGGTTTAGATTAGATATCAGGAAGAAATTCTTCACAGAGAGGGTGGTGAGGCACTGGAACAGGTTGCCCAGAGATGTTGTGGATGCCCCATCCCTGGATGTCTTCAAGGCCAGGCTGGATGTGGCTTTGAGCAACCTGGTCTAGTGGAAGGTGTCCCTGCCCATGGCAGGGGGGTTGGAACTAGATGATCTTTAAGGTCCCTTCCAACCCTAACCATTCTATGATTCTATGATTCTATGACATAAATCAGTTCATATGGTGGTACTGGATTCCAGTATGCTCTTCAAACAGTGTTGCAAAGAAGGTGCCATACTCATTGAAATACTGTCTTAAATTGTCCAAACACTTCTGCTCCTTAGACTTGTGACAGTTGAGATCAACAAAGGACAGGAAAGACTAAATCACTTGGGAATTCTAAACTAGGCTTTAAATAGTGAATCAACAAAATACTATTTAGTACAGATGTGTCCTAAACTGTGATGGAATCAATTAAGAAAGTCTACAAGTGTTCTTTATGTTCAGAGACTGTTTTGGGTACAGTGAATGTTCCCATTTATTTATTTTTTTTAACTAGAAAGACTCGGTCTACAGAACAGCCAGATCCTAATCAGAGGCTAGAGGAGATACTGCATACCCATATGCTTAAGTTATGTTTCCATGGATACAACTGACTTGATCTGCAGTTTGCAAATTTACTTTCAGTGAGTGGTAAAACATATTCTACCTTCCCAAAGATCTGAATGTCAGGATATAGGCATTGCCTGCCCATTCAGTGAATGTGAAGCCAAGGACTGGAGTGCAGAACCAGGGAGAAATGCAGTTAACTTGAACTGTTCATCTGACATACTACTGCAGTGTGTGTTTGGGGAATCTTAGTCAAGGTGGGTCAATTTGTTGGTGTAAGAAGCATTTAAGCAGGAATAGTCAACTGCTCAAATAGAGACCAGGAAACAATTGGTTTCAAAGGAGTCCTGTGGAAAAAAATCACAGGGATGTTGTGGGCCATCAACCAAACATGAGTCAACAATGCCATGCTGTTTCAATGGAAAGGAAATGCTGCATTAGGCTCTATTAATAGGAATAGCTCACCAGACATGTGATGCAATCCTCCTGTCCAAGCCCTGGCTGGAATACCAACTTCTATTCAGATGTTCACACAGAGATGTCTAGAGCCATTTCAGATGTCCATAGTGGGAAGAACAAGAAGCAATGGGTATGTATTGCTGCAAGGAATATTCAAGTTTGTTATTAGGGGACCCTTTTAGCAGTAAGTGCAGGAATGTAATATGCTGTCAGGGAAAACTGTGAAATCTCCACAACCATGAGTCATCAAGAGCAAGAGAGACAAGTCTATCAGAAATGACAGAAGCATAGATCATCATGACTTGGGGCTGGGACAAGGCCAAAATGACCTTTTGAGTAACCTCAGCTTTTGATTCTATGTTTCATTAAAATAAATTTCACTCTAACACCAGGAATGCACTAAATACTATAGCCATTCTGAATTTTCATCACTTTTTAAATTCATATTAGAACTACTTCAGTCTTCCTGACACACAGTTTTCAGTTTTGGCAAAGCCCTCAGAAATCCAGGAAATTCTTTAGAAAATTACTTTTTGACCCAAAGGATATGCAGACATGTATATTAAAAGCTTCATTCAGCCCTCACTTCATTCTGTGCAAACTATCCCATGTCACCCAGGAAGTTAATTCGGATGTACAGTGGTAAGGTTGAGAAGCAAAGCCCAGGAAAGCCATGATGATGAAGGCTTTAACAATAGTCACAGATCTTTCTGTAAAGTTTGTGTATCCAGTCAAAGATGAAAAAAAAGCTTTAGTCAATATTCAACATTTTCATTCATTATTCTGGTTTTTTTGGAGGTGAGGCAGGGATATGATGAGTTACATTGCAAGCTTTAACAGGGAGCATTATTGGGAACAAGAACATAGTTGAGCAACCTGGTCTAGTGCAAGGTGTCCCTGCCCATGGCAGGGGGGTTGGAACTAGATGATCTTTAAGGTCCCTTCCAATCCAAACCATTCTATGATTCTATGATTCTATGATTCTATAGTGACTTTTGTTGTAATTAGGAGGACCTCAAGCAGAGCAACAATTGTCTGAAATTATATCTACACTATCAGAGGCAAAGTGTGGACTTCACTTAAATTCAGTCTTATTATAAAATAAGGGCATGTTTCTGGGGCTACTGCCTGATGGGACTGGGCAGCGATGTGGGTCAGAAGCCAGGGAGAAGCTGAGCACTGCACAGTGCTACATGTTCTCACCATCTTCCCCATCATGTGAGGAGGTCAAAGAAGATTTGCAGTAGGCAGTGGAAGCTTGTGACTTTCTAGTCCCATGGCAGGGGAGCAGAAGTCAGGAACTAATGGTAGGGTTTGTATTCTTTCCATTTTTCTCTATTAAATCCACATCTGAGTGGGTTTCATCTGACGTGTTCACTGTATATCTCGTAAATTTCCTTGCTTCACTAAGATGTTAAGTTAGCTCTTTCCATCAAAAAAAGATTTAAAAACAAAGTAATTGGTCTAGTGATAACAACAGCAAGCTTCTGACAGTGTTATGAAGAGCTAATTTGCTGATACAAGATTTCATTGGTTGATGTGGTGGGTAGTGTTTACCAGGTCACTTGAACAAAAGCAATGGTTTCTCCTCATGCTGGCAGGAGCTATTCTCCATATTAGACTGAATGATGAATTTCCTTCTAAAGGCATAGAGATAATTTCTTTACTGTAATTGTCAGACTGCACTGACAATCTGAATGCCATTATCACAATAATAACTGAAATGAGAAAGTAGAATAGTGTCATTTGAAGATGAATACAAAGAATGTAGAAAGAGTTGCATGTTGACTCATGAGCTATTCCCTTTACCTGTTGTTCTGTGTATTCAGTCTTTTAGTGGAATTTCATCCACTAAAAGCAATATTTAATTTCCTAATGGATTTTGTTTCTCTGGACCAAAATCTTCTCTGATATAGTATTCAAGTAATTAATGGATTCTGTTACAACAGATTTGGCCTGGACAGCAAACCTGAATTATTTAAAGGAAAAAAATTAGCATTAACATAAGATGTAAAGACATCTCTAACTGAAACAACAATTGGAAGTGGAAGCAGCTGGGAGGTCATCTTTAAAACCACACAAGTGCTCCAAACCAAAATGCTACTATGGACCATGAAATTATCAGAAATCATTATATTTCTCTCTACTTAAGGAGGGTGCTCAGACCATTAGGAATGGGTACCTGAATTAACAGATTATTGTCCCTCAATTAGAACCTCTTAGAAGCTGTTTTTGTCACGTAAATATTTAAAAGTTTGAATATTTAAAGGTGTTTAAGGGTAGTTGAGACTATTTTTTTAATTCCACTTTAGTACTGGGAATAGACCAAGCTAATTCAGGCACTTGAACGGGCTGCTTGTGACTTAGCCAAGCCACCTTACGTCTGGCTGCTTTGCACAAGAACAGTCCCATCAGTCTCATGCAGCTCCAGGAGCAGCCGTGTGCTTCTGATTCCTTTCTGAGATTTGTCTAATCTCATGATGAATTGGTTTACGGTGTTTAACCAGCAGAGAACCAACCCTAAAGAAAAAAAAAAAAAAAAGCAATTGCCTTTCTTTTGGTTTAGCTTTCTTAACATACTTCTTCTGGGATCAGATGAGCACCAGTGCCAACAGAAAGGACAGTATTGGAAACCTCATCAGAAGGAGGTGGGCAAGGGCAAGATCACGCTTCTTGGTAGCAGCTTGCTGTAAGATGGCTTTAGTTGTACTGTAAAGCCATGCACAAAGGTAGAGGAGACAATACAATTACTTCCTGCAGTGTGCAAAAATAGAAGAGCAGGGGAGCTCAGAAGCCATCACAAATGCCATCACCAAAGAAGGATGATTATGAAAACTCTGGTGAGCTTTCTCCCGGTGGAAGGCAGTTATCCAAGTAAAAGTTTTTATTGAAGTGAGTAGGAAGCGGAAGAGAGGAAAGAGCAAGTAAATTTAGCAAGGTTTCTGTTTGCATCTGTGGCCTGCCTTCTGTGTCCAACGTGATGGGTACAAGATAGTTACAACAGCATTCAAGAGCAGAAATGACAAGGGAAAATAAAAAATTAATTTACAACTTCATTTCACAGTTCACGCACAGTTAGGTGCAACTTATTCTTTAAAATTCCCTTCTCTACTCAGGATTCACTTTACTTGACTTAAAATGTGGTTTTTTAAACTTATGAGAGTTGACTTATGAATAATACAATTAGTGAGTTTGGACTTCCAGGAAAGGTCTACACTTACTGGATTTTATTCAATTTAAGCAAGACGTAATTTGCCCTTTGCATACTCTGCAGGTTAACTATGATATAGGCATAACTCTGTTGAAATAATTGTTTGTCTCTCCTTACACTAAGACTGAATTAGACTCATCTCATTTAAATTCATGTTAGTGTCTGGTATAACAACACAATAGCATAAGAATTCTAGCTTAAGATTCCTATGGCTCAATCAAAATAGCAGGCAGGCTGGTGTGACAAACTCCACTTCTTTCACACCACAGTTAGAACACACATGGGGAGAACACCAGGCAGCCTTACCCTCCCTGGGCTGCTTCTTGAAGACCACCAGGGTTTTCCTGTACAGCCAGGCTGAAGAACATGAATACAGGAAAATGCAATTGCAAAGGTTGTTCTGAGACACTCAAAAGTTAATATCGCATGTGATTGATAAAATGTTCAGTTTTTAAACTTGTGTCAAGTGCCTTGCTAGTGTAAATCAACATGTCTACCAAACTCAAAGGATGAACATGCAAATGTATTTTGCAGATGGTATCACAAACCCATTGTCAGTCCACTGAAAGACTGAAATTATTAAAGTGATGTTCCTTAATGTTATCTAGCCTTTATACCAGCAATGCAAAAGTTAGCTCCCTTTTAACATTCACTGTCCTTCTCAGTGTAGTTTCCCTAGAGCAATACCAGTACTCACCATCAAGTGATCTGTTAGCCTTGATTATGGACCACTCAGCTCCAAACCAAGGTGTGTGACCACACATTTTGTGAGTTATGTGAATAATTTTTAAATCTGTGATTGGTCTACAGTGAGCTCACTTTCTGATTTATATTATCAAAGAGGTTTTCTTTGGAACTGACCAGAAGACTCACAGACTGCGAGTTGTACAAGAAACAGAAGCAAAAGGGAGATTTTTAAAAATTTTATTTTTTTTTTTATAATGCTCTCTTAGAGAAAATAAAGCACAAGTGAATATCTGTCTTTTCTGAGTCAGATTAGAAGTGGCAGGAGGCCAAGACTCTTGGAGATCCCTGGATTGTTTTGAAAATTACTCTTGGTAGAGGCTGAGGCCATGTTTTTGAAAGGACGATAATCTTATAGCCCACTTTCTTTTCTAGCTGTCCTCGCAGTCCATTAGAGGTTATAGATTCCTAATAGTTAAAATTATACGTGCCTAATGTACATATTCTGGCATGGGAAAACATAAGGGAAAGATTGACACCATTGTACATGTCAGTGAAGGACAAGTTCTGCTGTATCAATCAGGTATCTGAGATAGTTCATTTTATTGTGAGTTAAAGGGCTCCTGAGTCCTTATGAAAAATTATGACCAACATAAGCCACCAATGCAGAAGCCTAGATCTCTCCTTGCAAAGAGAAGACCACAGCAAACAACCAATTTGCTAATACATAGGCTTGTATGTTACCACCTGCAACAATCCAAAAGAGAAGGCAGCTTCAAATAAAGGCTAAGAATACTATGCACGTGAGTGTGGGTGGTGTGGTTTTGAGGGTCTGGAACTGAAGGTCAGAATACCTTCAAAGAAATGCTGGAGATCTGCTCACAAAATGTAATTTATGCTAGACCCATCAATCTCATGCCGATCATCAAGGCTAGAGTCTTCGATGATATTAGTCATTTCAGGCAATTTAGGAAAGAAAGCATAAATTTCTGTTTAAGCATTTTGTTTGAAGTTTTTTCCAACTTTTACCACAGATATCCAAATATTTTAGTTATTATTTTTGAAGATTCACTATACTTTTCATTAGAGACAAACCAGGACATGAAGATTTTTAGAGGGTCAGCTTGTGGCTTCAGGAGCAGAATCACCGGTCTGAACATCATATAAGCAAAGAATTAAAAGCAGATGGTCTCCATTCTTTGACCTGCTTCTGCACTTTGTGCACAATGAGCAGATGTGTTAATTTGTCAAGTGGTAGTTGTTGACAATACTGTTGCACTGGCACAGAGGGATAACTTGCCCTAGAAAAGATGTTTGTTCAAAGTAGAGTTCATCGGTTAGCCCCAGTGAGTGGTTAGAAACATCTCCCCATATATCAGCAGACATTATATGCCTCTGGCCTGAGAGTGCATAGGGCAGAATGACCTCGTCCCCACATTGGATAAGCAAAGCTTCCTGCCCTTGGCATTGCTCCCAGCTCTGCTCTCGGGGCTTCCTTCACAGCAAGCTGACCTTTGGAAGCAAACAAAAACCACAAGCTCTCGGGTCCCATCAGTCTCCTCCCCACAATTTTCCCCGGTAAAAGAGAAGAAAAACTGCATAACATTGCAGAACATCACAATGAAAGGGATGGTTGAAAGTTGTTACCTGTCAGATCCACTGCCTGTGCAATTCCATTGAACCTAAACATCCTTTTAGTTTTAACAGAACAACTGAAGGCGATACTGTAACAGAGGAAATGCTGCAGTGCTATCTAGGCCATATATGTCTTTAAACTTCCTAACTTAAAAATGATACAAAAATGAATTAGTTAATCACTTTACTCACATGTCAGTAAACACCCTTGATCACACAACATCTCACATACCTCTCTGAATTCAGGGTTCAAGAACTCACTAAAAAAACCAAAATAAAACAAAATAGCCTGCCAATTCTTTTATTTTTTTTTTTTTCCCCCCATGGTTTAGGCTTCCTGAAGTATTTATGTTGCTCTAAATAGTTTTGCAACACTTCCAGCAAGTCATCTGTATAGTGTCTCTGTGTGGCATGCATGACCTCTCAATGCAGCCCTGCTCTTGCTTGGCTATTCACTATGTTTATTGAAGTACTAGCCAACCATATGATATACTGGTTCCATTATGCACTCGTGCATCTCTTATTTCTGTAAGTCTAGTGTTAATAATTTTAGGCAGTTCTTTTACTGTCATATAGCCATTAGGGATAGAGAAGGTTAGGGTTTTGATTTTATGCTAGAGTCTATGGGGCTCAGACACCCAAAATCTTAAGAAATTTAAAGGAACCATATGGCAAAACTTTGCCATATTTGAAATGCCACCCAATACATAATTTAATTAGAAAGTACCTTAGCTGAAAAGTCATTTATTTAACTTTGGTGTCAGAATGCAGATTTTCAGAGAATTCTACAAAGTTGGTAATTAAAAGTTCTATGCATACTCCGGGCTAACATATTTTCCTCTCCTTTTCTCTATGAATTTTAATGGCCATAGAAGGTAGAAGACTTGAAATATGGATCTCTATTTTCAATTAAAACAAAAAGGGAGAGTGAGAGAGCAAAAGATTGTTAAACTTTTCAGCTGCTTTATAGGAAACACATGAGCATCCTGATATAGAGACCTGTCTGAAGCCAACACTGTTTATCTCATGCCTGAAGGGCAGACAGCAGAGAATTCACAGCAGGCATAGCAAATGCAGATCTTTGGTGAACTGCACCTTGTAGGTCCCTTGATGCATCATTAAGATGATGGGCCAAATCTAGACACACTGACAGATTACATCTTCTCCCTCAGGACACACACGCACAAACTAAAAACCCAGACCTTGCAAAAATCCAAATTCATATTTTTGATTTAAAATGACTCATTTCTGATCATAAAAATTATTTTAACTTCACAATCACTTCATAATCTCTAAACTTGGAGTGAAAAGATGGGAAGAGTTATCTCTGATTAATTGATTAATTTCAATGTTTGGTGGAACCAGTACAGATGAAGTTTAAGCTGCTGTAAAATGTTTTTTAAAAACTTATATGATCTCCCTGTGGCCCAAGCAAGTGCTCATGGTCAAAAGTAGGCCAGCATCTTGCTTTTTCACCACTGTTAAATAACCTGTTTATGTTTCTTCTCTTCAACACTTTTATAGCACTGAATGGAGTACTGTCTGGAAAAAGGTATCAGAAAGGGGCAAATGGGGATCCAGACTTATATGAAACATAATGGTGAATGTCCCTGCAAAATTTTAAAGGATCAGGCTTCCAAATCTATTTCTTAACTGTGATACAACCTTTTCTTTTTTTTTTTTTTTTTTTTTTTAACGTATCATTAAGTAAAGACTGGATCTGCCAAGCTTTCTTCATTGATCTGTGTTTCCGTTCTAGAGCTTCAGTCATTTGTTTTTGAAAACTTGGAGAGGCTTAACTTCCATTAAAAAAAAAAAAAGAAAACACACACTTGGTTCTCATGGTTGCAAGGAAAAAATATGGAAGCAAGGTTTGTACTGAACACATGCAACAACGTGTCCCTCCATCCACAGAGAATGGACAAATTAAAACCCAGACAGCTGACCTGTTTTTTCCATTGGTCACTAGATGCTTAGAGCTGAAAACCAGTTGCAAAAGAGAGCAGGAAGTACACAGCCCAGTAAAGAGCCATATATGTTATGTGGCACGGCAGACCTTGCTATTCCTACCTTAGCACAAATCTGAGCTCACTGTGGAGGAAACGTACAACGCCTTCTGCCCAAACAGCTGGGATTTCCCCAACCTCCAGAAAAACACAGGATGTTGTTCTGTGCTAAAGAACAGAGGGATACCCAAGAGAGGAGAACAGTAGCACTGAGACCCAGTTCAGCCATTGTAAACGGCTGGCCATGGTGAGTGGGCAAATAGACGAACTCCCCTGAAGCCTCTTACTCTCTTCCTACTACAGGTGCAGTGGACAAGAGCATTTCTGGCTTAGAACGCTCCTCACAGCAGCAGTGTATCCATCTCAGGTATGTGAGGAAGCAGTGGAAGGGAAAACACTGGAAAGGCTTGTCTTCATGAAGTAGGATGGCTGCATGTGGTCAGGCCAATAATGGCTGTCACTCCCATGCTCTCACAGTCAGCCTCTGCATTTTAAAGGTAGCCCTGGATTGCCACTAGCCTTTCTTTCTGTGCTTCCCCTTGTATTTGTATAATTTACCTGCAATTTTAAAAAGTGGTTTCCCTAATAATGTAACTACAAATCAGTATCTCTGAATGATGATGGGTACAATTCAACCAGAACTCAGCAGTGGCTCCATGTCTAAATACTCAGAAAAGCATACTTTACTGTACTGAGGACGATCTCTGTCCTCTGGTCAAAGGAGAGAGAATTTGTTCTGGATTCACCCTCTTCAGTCTTGTAGATGAAGTTCCTGCACTAAATAAGTCCCTAAAAGAACAAGCACAAGTACAGGCTGGGCAAAGAATGGATTGAGAGCAGCCCCAGAGAGAAGGACTGGATGAAGCTTTGAGCAACCTGGTCTAGTGCAAGGTGTCCCTGCCCATGGCAGGAGGGTTGGAACTAGGTGGTCTTTAAGTTCCCGTCCAACCCAATCCACTCTATGATTCTATGATCCTTCTCCAGTGTCTACAGAAGTAACCTAAGAAACTTTCTGAATAGCCACGAAACAGAAACATCTTTTCTTATTTACAAAAATTAAAAAGACCTAAAAAGCCCCCAACCCTCTCACAGCAAATATGGGACAAAGAAAATAGTAAAGGAGGAATCTGTCCTCTGCCCTCAATTTTTTGCATGTGTCTGAAACATTTATGATGAGGAAATAGACAAAATAAAGGCTGAGGGAACAAGCAAAACTTGTGTTCTCCCTTCTGTGCACCCTTTCTCCATGCTACTTCTACTCAGAAATAAGATACAACTTCCCCAGGACCAATTAAGGTTTTTATTGGCAGAACTACAGAGCAGAACCCTTGGTACAGTTTTCCATTTAAAATCTTTAATCTGCATGTTATCTGATTCTGAGCAACCTTCTTCTAAGTAGAATTTATGCATTCACTCACCCTTCGAATGCCCCTTGGGACCACAGACTATGTATAGCACTAATTCACTTAAACTTCTCATTTATTAAAAAAAAAAAAAAGGCTCACAAGTTCTTCCAAACCAATTTCGATTTCTTTGTAATGATTTTAATTGACTGCTTCAGAGCAGCATCAGTATATAGTGATCAAGAGTAGCAAGAACAGCATGCTCATGCATGACATATTAGAAAAAGATATTATATTTCTTTGTTTGAATAAGGAAGCAATAAAATGACCAGAATGGCAAAAAGTCCTCAAGAAGTCACAATTGTACAATGTTCAAAATGGAAATCAATCAGCCAACCAATCAACTGGTAAAGAAAGATTCTCTTAAAAAAAAAGCTTGTTGCCATGTTTTTCTGCAATTTAAAGAACCAGTATCTACCTGCAGATCATTTGACTGGCTAGCATACTTTTAGATCTTTTTTTGTAAAAAAACCCTGGCTTTTAAGGATATGCATATTATTTTAAGAAAAGAAATAAATTAATAAATAAAAAATCTTTTGAGAAATACAGCCATGAATGTCACAGCTGAAAGCCAGGGGGTTCTGAAAAATGTCATATCTGGCCACAGCTTTTAGAGCCAAGCACTGGAAATCTGAACCTGTGCCATTTTGGAGCTCTGGCTTTACTGGAATGGGGCCTAGAACCTTGTCTGGGATTGTCTACATTGGATGACCTTCATAGGTCCTCTTTCCTCTCCTGTTACCCTATCTGAAGCATCTGGCAGAGAGAGGAAAGATGGGAGAAACAGTTTGAATGAGTAGATAGGGAATTTGTGACTGATCAGCTGTGACAGTTATATACAGATTTTATCACATTAAGGGAAACTAAAGTTATGGAATAAGAACCTTTGACATGCTGTATATCCAGTCATCTATTCGGCTTTCTATCACCTTTTCAAAAAATCCAGATACAAACCATAATTTTTGCTGAGTATGGAAACCAAATTATTGTGTACAGCATTTCCACCCCATAGTTTTCAGCACTGAATACTATGGAGAAGATAACTGAATGTTTGATCAGATCCCTACTGCTTTTTGAAAAACAGCATGAAACTCCATTCCGCTTTTGAGAAACAAAGTTGACATGCAGTGATGTATTTTCATAAGGTGCTAGGAGTTTTCAAAAATTCTCAAATTCTGTTGTTGAACAGTTCTTGTACAAAGCATATACTTAGCAAGCAACAATTCAGGGATTAAAAATAAGGTCTCTTTAAATTTAGTAAGAGCCATCACAAACAGACTTTGGGAAAAGAATTTGTCAGCTAAAGCTTCAAACTTGCAGACAGAACTTTGGTCTTTTGGAGTTGGCTTGTACTCAGATCTCATGTAAGGCTGAATATCTGCATGAGCACCTTCCACTGGTGTTGGAAAACACACCATTTACTAGTGCCAAACTAGCATTTGAGAAGTTATGAATGTTGAAATGATCCTTTACCCTGGAAAACACGGTTGCATGTGTGAACATGAGTACAAAAAACTGAAGATTGTGACTGAAAACATGGACTGAAAAGTTTAAAACTCTTTAAAACACATTTATAAATGTCTCTCTGTGTTTGATCTAACAAAGAATGAGTTCAGCATGGCCACTGCCCCCTAGTTTGGATCAAGACCAAAGCAATTCCCTCAATAAGCTGTCCTGTGGGATAAAGAATCACCTTTCTACAAATGAGACAGAAAGGTGTTAAAGAAAGGCACATGAAGAAAAAAAAACCCTCACTGGTGATGACTACATTTAGGTTAGTGATAACTTGACCATCTGCAACATACAGGAAGAACCCCAAGCATCACAAAAGACTCATTATTACTCTGGGCAGTTTATATATTTGTCAGCAATTTGACTCCTTCATACTGGCTGTAACAGTCCCAGATTAGGACTAAAGTAACCACACCTTCAGCTGGCCACTATCAATTCATCTTCATGCTGCCTCATTCCCTCCTTTCAGATCACACAGTACCTCCTAGTACTGCTGAGAGACTGCAGAGCGATTGTCCATGTCTCCTTACAAATGGGCTACAAAGGATGCTTACTTAGCATATTCACATAACTGCTTCTGACCTCATTCCATACGAACTGTCCTTTCATGGGCTTTGATGCTATAGATCCCTGATTAACTTCAGGGGGAAAAAGAATTTAAATGCCTTTCTTTGGTTCACAGCCACGTGCTTTCCATAAAATCTAGAAACCATCTTTCAGCTTCCTTCACAGCCCAGCCCCTTCCTCCACCTCTCTTACATCTGCTGCTATAAAACCAGCCTGATTTATATTTCTAAAAATTGAAAACTAGATTTCTGAATCACTTCACCTTTTGGTTGCCACTCAGATTATTAAACTCTATATCATAAATAGAGGCTCAGTTGGCTCTAAGCAACTGTTATTTTAGTGTCTGACAGGCACAGGCTTCCTTCTCAGTCTGGGGACTTATTTACATTCCTGCATCCTGGCCCACTATTGAAGCTTTCTCCAGCTCTCATTCAGACAAAATTCCCACTGAGATTTTAAAGGACCCCCTCCAATGAATCCCTAGCATCTCTCTCATGTGTGGTACTCAGGATAATGGAACCTGAATCCAAGCTGTTTGTGCTGGTCCTTCATTCATGGCATTCTGCTACAGTTCCAATCAGGTGAAAATTCACTCTGATTGCTATAAAAAGGAAAGGATGCTGCCAAAGTGTTCTCAACGCACTGCCTTTTTTTTGCAATGCTCTGCATTTCTCAGTCCAAAATAACCCAGATTTACCTCCTGGCATACTCCAAACCATAGGCTTTCCAGGTGTAACTGGAACAAAAATTCAATTTGACGTGAGGGGTTGGACTCTTCTGCTCCTAATCAAGATCCTTCTTTGTCTAACAAAATGAAAATTATAGCAATGACCAACAAATGAGTCACAGAGGATTCCAGCTCCATAGTGCTCAAGCCCAGTGTCTCCGACAGTATTGAGAGAAGGTGGCAGGACTGTCCCCCAGAGCTGAGACCCACTTGCATCCCCCACTGCTCACCCTGGTGAAGATGCTCTGGCACACAGCACAGCCACAGCCTGGCAACCACGAGAGCTCTCAGACAGCAATTGGTCTTCTGGGCATGTGCCATCAGAGTAATACAAATCACCAATGAAAGGCACAACAAGGGGACAGATTGTCCCTGTCAAGCAGTACCTGACGAAAGGCCATGCACACACACCATCACACAGAGTCAGCATTTCCTTTGTGGCACTGTGTAACAGGTCCATCCTGATGGTAGGAACAGGCTGACTTCATCTCTCTGAGGGACACAAGCCATCGTTTCCCACCAGCAAGGGATTTGCTCGTGCAAAACCTTATCAGTATGATTCTGCTGACTTGATTTCCCTGCAGTGGGTCAACAAGTCTAACAAAAAATGTCCACATGCAGCCTCCAGGAAGAGAGAAATGGAGATGATACCTTTTATTCCTCCACAACCAAAACCAAGTCAGAGTCTCTCACATCTTCCCTTGGAGCACCAGCTTGAAAGTCCTTAACTGTCCCACAGATATAAATGTTTTAATGTCATTTTGTGTTAGGCATTGGAGCTAATTTTCCTATTCAGTGATTCTGTCATTTTTTAAAATGTGTACAATATGCGACATCATTTATTATAAAAAACAGAAAGTGCAAGAAGATTAAAATTCTGACAGAGGCGTATTAGCCTTGCTTGGCAAAAGAAAAACTTCATATGTTTGTGGATCATTCCTGAGATAATCATACTCCTTTAAATACCATAAAGAAAACAATTTTCATGTTTGTTCTGGAAAGCATCGTGAATATTAATACAAGACAAATACAATTTGTCCATTTTGCAGAGTAATGAGCTTTTTTCCTTCGAAAGATTTTGTAATGACAGCATATAGATTTTGAAAAGCTAAAACCACTACTATTCAGAGACAGATATTTGTGTGAACATTTGTATCATAAATCTGGTAGATATCACACTCAGATTTAAAAATAAAGCCCAACTGGTAGCTGTTTGAGTCAGTTTGTACTCACCCCTCTGATGTGAGAAAGGTGTGCAGTTTTGAAGACATTTAAGCTCGTAACAGCATCCTGCCAATGAATACTTCGAGGAATTATAAAGGTTTAGATACCTATTTTGAGGGAGGAAAGAAGGAAGGGTAGAACAAGCACCTTAATTTGTATTTCAAGTGTCTTTTTTAACAGTAAGTAGGAGTTTGAATCACATACACGCAATGGATTCTGTCTGAACAAACACTGAACCTTTTAGCTTAGCGCATTCTCCATCACTATCTACGACACTGCTGAAGCTTAATGTAAAACCCCACCACCATTCCCACTTCATCTTTCATGATCCCCCTTAATTGTAGCTAATGCACAGGATTGTGGAAACTAATGCTCAGTTCTCAAGTCCACTTCAAACTCTTATACAACAAGAGAACATGTTGTTTAATATGTGTTGCAGGTTTCTGATATCAACAGCGAGTATGTAATTACCACCTTCACAAATGTACTGAGAGATAAAGTATTTTTTAAGGATGAACAGAAAGTGTTTCTCTATATTTACAGACATCTTTAACAGTATAATTTCTGAAGAGACCTATACAACTAGACAAAAAAATGCAAAGGTAATTTAGAGATCAGGAATTATTCCTATCACTCACCAGAGCATATTTTTCAGAAAACTGAAAGGAATGGTTGCAGTCAGAGTAAAGGCCCTAGTTGAGACGCAGGAGCTTCATAGTCATATATGACAAAAAAGATTGATTCTTAAGACATGGTTTATACACTTAACACCTCTAAAAATGTCAAACTTGATCTGGGAAGAGTTGGAAACAAAGTTATGGATGCTTCCCTAGTGACACCAAAATATAGATTTCTTCCCATGTCAGCCAGCTTTGATACAAAAACAAGTGATGTATCTTGCTGGCAGGAATCACAGCTCCCTTTGTTAGCCTAGAAAAAGCAAAATGAAAGTCACAAGGTACCAGCATTACTTTATTGAGACAGTTGACAGAAAAACCCCACCGAAAACAAAACAAAACAAACCCCAAAACCATAAACTCTTGTTTCTTTCTTACCTTATATCATGCGTAATCATTACTGAGGAAAAAATATGTAAGGGAAAAATGCCAGTCTGGTTATGGAAACATTTCTAAACTATTCTACTCTGGTGACCACACAAAAAAGGAGGAAAGTAGTAACATGGCTGATTTTCTGGAATCAAATACGACAACAAAGCCAGGGTGTTTGTTGCTAAACTTTGATAAAGCAAAATCCAAATCATGGACTATAATAAATTACACAGCCAAAAAAGCAGAGGAAGAAATTGAAATAAAAATTGTTCTCTATCTTTTTTTTCCCCCCTTTTTATTTTAAATATAATCTAATTCTTTGCCAAAAACACATTGAGCAAGTCTGAACCACTTTCAACTTGTTCAGCATACACTATATTGATCAGCAGAACACAAAAGAGAGAAACAAAGCTCAGAAACAAACAAGTTAATTTAATAAACTGAAGTTCCCCAACAGATTGCAAAAAAGAATAGAGACAATTTTGACCACCATATAGCTTTCTGAAAGTCAATGGGTTGTTTCTCAGGGCAGTGTAGGGACATAAAACCAGCCATTTTTTCCATTGCACTAATCGTAATGTTTAGCTTGCTCACTGGGATTTTACAAGTCCAAATGATAATTCTGGAAAAAATATTGGGCAAAGAATCAGGATCTCCTTTAATTACAGGAGTTTCAAAATGATAAGAGAAAGCTTGGAAAAAAGCTGCAGGTTAAAAAATCAGTTTAATGTGACCCAGAGGTGTCAATGAGAAATATGAGATACTGAGAAAGAAACAACTAATGTTCCAAAGGATAAATGTGGTTAAAGCCTTTAGTGATTATTAGCTTCTGGAACTATGATGTACTGTTCTTAGGGAAAAATAAAAATCTTATCTGTAAGACTCTAGATAAAAAAAAAAAGTTATTGCAAACCAAGTGGTTCAAGTGCCCTTTAAAAATGTTAAAGATTGAAGTTACAGGCAGAGAACTGCTACACAGGAGTAATAAGCTGATGTCTTTATCTCAGATCAAATAATGAAAAACTATTCAAGGAGTTATGCTGCTAGAACAGGAGGCTGTGACAATATAATCCATTTAGCTTCACAGGACCCCAGCTTTGTTTTGATTTAAGCTCAAGGACTGGAGTAAGCCTGTTTCAAAAATAGAATCACTAGCATCAAAGCTTGATTAGTGAGAGTCTCTTATCTCCTCCATGTCTGTGAGAAGTCGTCAGGTATGCCTCACCTTTGCTCAGACAGAGGGAAAATGAGTCCCTTCTTGCTGGGGAGCTGAGCTATCTCTCATCCTGTGACTCCTGCTCATGCCAGGAGGTAATTGTGTATTTAAAGGAAGAGCCTGGCCTTTTCTGTGGCTATTACTGTAGGGAAGAGGCAGGCTTCCCCAGGAGGCAGCTTGTGACATGAGACCCAGAATTTACCTTTGTTTATGTATTGTGGGTATAGTCGTTTCCTATACGTTTAGCAGGAAGCACAGTGGTGCTCCTGCTGTAGTGGAGCTCATAAGGTGGTCAAGTAAATAGGTGAGGTTCATTCAAGCACAGCTCAGGAACAATCACCGTTATAAAAATTTATATTCACAGTGCAGCTATATTACAGGGCAGCTTAACTTAACCACACTGGTTGTTAGAAGGTTCTCATGCAAGAAATAAACATATTTGTACATGCCTACATGAATACCAAAACCACAAAGCCCAGCAGAAAGTATCAGAAATTTCCGGTACTGTCAGAACTATATTCCCTGGTATAAATATATGTGATCATGTCATGAACGTCTGTGCCATGACCCAGTTGTTTTGTAGAACCTCTGTCAGACTACATGCCTCGTTTTCTGAGTATTCAGCTGGACATCATGGGGTTGGATTTACAGGTGTATTTGAGTGCTTCAAGATGTGGATGAAATCTATGAAAGCTAAACCTAGAGTGCTATCCAATTCGAAGCATTCTTCAAGTTCTGGTATCTCAGGTGGAACATGGTAGCATAAGCAGTCACATTTTACTTTAATTTACCTTTGTCTCCTATTCTGACTTGTAAAATACTTGATTCTTCAAGATTCTCTTCCCTAAATCAGTCTTCTTTTGCAAGCAGTTATACCACCCCCTACTAGCTCCATGTGTAAACTATACCTCTTTAGCTGTCCTTAGCTGTGTCTGTCCCTCTAATTCTTTGTGCAATCACTCCCTACCTGCTTCTCCTTTTTCAGTTAATTTCTTTCCTACTTCAGTTAACTCCCATTTCACTTGATTTCTTCATCATTTCACTTTCATCAGACTACTTGTCCCTGTTTTTCTATTTTGCAGTGCAGCTTTTGTTCTCTTTGCTTTTGCATCAGGTATTCTTCTCCCTCCCCTTTCACCAGATGCGGGCACAGATCTCACAGAAGATGAGAAAAAGACAGACAGCTTCCCTGCTCCGTGCTTTAATGTCCATGCCTATCCTGCTCCAGAACAGCTGTTACAGATCAAGTTCAAATTATTTCTGTAACCTCAGCCTGACTATCTTCAATCATGATGGAATATTTGGACATAGCCAGTAAAACTGAAGCCTCTCTTGAGCTTGTGCAAACTTCAATTACTTTAAGACTTGTACCTTGGCAAAATTTCTGCAGTATTTCAGGCACTGCAAAACACACATTCTGACACAAAAGGCACTGCTACCAAATTTAAAATTACAGTTCAAGAGCTTAAAAGCACTATCGACATTTTGCAAGTTTACCAGAATTATTTTTTTAATTTAAATTTTGTTCTTAGGAATGTTTTCTTTCACAAGACTGATTCTAATAACTAGCATTTAACACTGAGCCAAACTTTAATCTTATCTTATTACAAACAACTGAAAGCCTGATTAACTTTCAGAAGAGGCAGTGAACCAGCTCTGCCCATAAAGATTTCCAGCCAAAGACTTCTAGTTTTTAAGCAGACATTGTTTAGGTTTCAGTACATCAGATTAAAAGCTATATTGAGCCCTCACCATTTTCTACCTTAAAATTACATACAAATAACCAGAATGGTTCTTCAAAATAAATGCCTATATAAAACATCTTCTGTTTTGCATAATGTCTCTGCCACTGTACTGCAATTACAGTCAAGTTAATTCAGCTCAAAGATTCTGAACTATTAGGACTGAGGAAAGTAGATAGTGCAATATATTCTCTAATGATAATTGTGTAATGGGAAACCTATCACTTGGTGCTAGCATTGAAGTATATGGCCTTAAATGAATAAGGAAACATGAGTTAATTAAACACTATAGTGTCAAGGTTTTAATGAACCCCTCTACTGGGAAGCAATACATAACTGAAATATTTAAATAGCTGATTAGAAAAATACTCATATACCAGTGATATTGTTTTACTTTAGTAGTTGAAGAAATGTTATGTTGAAAACATGAGAATTCAGAGCAATGGCTCTTTTACTTTGGTAGCCAGCAAATAAAACATTGCACATACAGGCTTTATAATTGATTGTGCATAAATTCATAATTGCAGAAACATCCAGAGAAGGGCAACAGAGCTGGGGAAGGGTCTAGAGCTCAAGTCCTGTGAGGAGCAGCTGAGGGAGCTGGGGGTGTTCAGCCTGGAGAAGAGGAGGCTCAGGGGAGACCTGATCGCTCTCTACAGCTCCCTGAAAGGAGGGTGCAGAGGTGTGGGAGTTGGTCTCTTCTCCCAAGTGACAAGTGATAGGACAAGAGGAAACAGCTTCAAGTTGTGCTAGGGGAGGTTTAGACCGGATATGAGGAAAAATGTCTTCATCGAAGGGGTCGTCAAGCACTGGAACAGGCTGCCTGGGGATGTGATACCATCCCTCAGGTATTTAAAGGTATTTAAAGGACATGTAGATGTGGTGATCTGGGACATGGTTTAGTGAGACTTGGCAGTATTAGGTTAACTGTTGGACTTCATGATCTTTAAGGTATTTTGCAACCTGAATGATTCTATGATTCTGTCCAGTCAGGTTACAGCACCAGCTGCCTCCCCCAGTTCTGAGACAAGGGAAAGCAGCAGTGGGTTAGCCAACATGGACCATTCCAGCCACAAAGTGAAATGCAAACTCCCCATCCAGTCTGTAAGAAAGGCCTGCAGTGCTTCTCCTCAGCCAGCTAAAATGGCTGCATGCCCAAGATTCCCTGCCTGGAATAGTTCATCTTGACTACCTTCAAGACAGATTCTTATTGCAGCCTGACCCGCATACTGTATCTCCATCTTCCAAGTGAGACTCTTCTTGTCAAACATGAACTCTTTAGGACGAGTTAATATCACTAGAGATAGCACTATTCTCAGTCTGAGGCACTTAATCTATTTGCTTATGGAAAACAGCATATGCAACTAAAAATGCAGTTACCGTGGAAATATTCCAAATCAGTTTAAATTAGAAGCATTAGTTCTACTGGGAAAGCCAGCATCCCTGGATGAAGTAAGAACAACTGTCCCCTTCCTTTGCAGCTTAGGTGGGGCATGGGAAAAACAGGTCCCTTTGGCATATAGGGAGATGAGCCAGCAGTCTCTAAGAATGATGAAAATCAGTAGTTGGTTGGAGGTACAGCAACAATCCTTCTTTTTGGTCTTTTTCTACTTCTAAAAAATGTTTGCTTACTTCTGTAATAAGCAGCAGAAATGAAAATCCTTTGTTCCCCTAGTGAAAGTCAGAATCACTAGGCTAGAGACTCACTTTCATTTTCCTAAGAAAACCTCAGCACTATGCTCTGCAACTGTAGAGCCAAAGATCCACCTCAGAACTGTGATACTGTTAACCGTCAACCTAAATACCTCAAAAGGTGAGATTCATCCTCAGCCTAAAGAACATGAGAGGAACAGCATTAACAGGAAAGATCAAGGGCAACTAAATTCTAAAGCTCTGCTAGTATGGTTGTTAGGGCACTTCTCTGAGAGAAGCCTTGATACCTCAGGTGAGAAGAAAGAATTGCCTCGAGCTCCCTCAATCTTTAAAATCTAATTGCGAGGGTAGTTAATAGGGAAAATGATTGATACAGCACTTCTCTTTTAGCATTCCTATCAATCCATTCCTCCCTTTCCATTCCTATGTGACTGTAAACAAAACATTTCAATAAAACACTTGTTTTAAATAAAATAACACTCTTACTTTTCATTTTGTAAGTCTTTTGACCAAATCTAAAAGGTCTCAGTGTTTTTAACTGGTAGTTATACCAACCTTCCAGCAAGCTTCAGAGCAACTTGTGTCTGACAGGGAAATATGGGCAGCTGTAACTCTTCTGAGAAGTCTTGACTAACAGCAACAATGGTTAGGCTCAGATTTAAAGGGCTGAAATAAAACTTTGTCCTGAACCTTTCAATCATTCAAAGAAAGTTAAACCTGGTGTTTAATGAGCTAATTTTCATCATTTTGAAACAGGAATCAATTGGCTTCACAACATCTTATTACAGGAAGACAAGAAAGCCCCAATATACTAAATAAGTAGAGGATCACTGCCTGTTTCTACAATGTAGCCAATGCTATTTTGCAGTCTTTCCCTCTGCTAAGGTGTCCCAGTTTCAGCTGGGGTAGAGTTAATTCTCCTCCTAGTAGCTGGTATAGTGTTGTGTTTTGGATTTAGCATGAGCATAACACATTGATGACTTGGTTGTTGCTAAGTGCTGTTTATACCAAGTCAAGGACTTTTTAGCTTCCTTTGCTGTGTCATCGAGGAGATACCCAAGAAGCCAGGAGAGAGCGTAGCTGGGACAGTTGACCCAAACTGCACAAAGGTACATTCAATACCATATGACCCCATGGTCAGTATATAAACTAGGAGGAGCTGGGCAGGGGCAGTGATCACTGCTCAGGGACTGGCTGGGCATTGATCAGTGAGTGGTTGCACCACTTGTTTTTCCTGGGTTTTGATTTCCTCTTTTTGTTGTTTTCTTTTTCATTACAATTTGTTATTATTATTATAAGTATTATTAGTTTATTTCAATCATTAATCTATTCTTTTCTCAACCAACAAGCTTTCTTACTTTTGCCCTTCTGATTCTCACCCCCATCCCATGGTGGTGGGGGAAAGGGTGAGTGAGTGGCTGTGTGGTGCTTGGTTACCAGCTGGGGTTAAACCATGACATAAGGCCAGCTGGTTGCTTTTAATCTTGAGCAATGTTTACTTCATGGCTGAAGCTGTCAGGTCTTGCCTGTCAACAAAGCTTAACTGAGGCTGACCATGATCTGGAGGTGAGCTGTCTCCATGCTGCTGGCTCTCTAATCCCTTCTCGAGTGCCTCTCCTTTCTGCACTACCAGCTCCCAGGAGGTGATCCTCCTCACTTTAATTAATAGCTGGCTCTCAGTGCTTTAGCTCCAAGCCTTGAATGGAAAATGGAAGACTAATGCAGCCCCCAGACATCTGAATAGATGTCTCTTTGCAAGTCTCCTGTAGTCTGCAAATGACTGCTACCTTTCTCCTTCCCTGTTGCAGGATGAAACATTTGCATTTCAATAATTCCTAGTCTTTTGCTAACTTTTAGTTGACCATTCAGCCCAGGCACAGTAAGGCACTAACTAGTTACCCTAGACTATCAACATTATTAGAAGTCCAATTTTTTCCCTGATAGAAATGCTTTCTTTGCTCTTTACCTCCCGAACCTAATAAAAAAAAAAAAAAAAAAAAAAAAAAAGAAAGTGAGATTCAGGCCATGCATTGATCCTTTTAATTTACACCCCCTTTCCCACCTGTAATTTTTGAAGGAAGAGGTTTAGGGCATGGCTAGGGGAAGAAGAGTCTGGTTTTGCTGTAGGCTACAGACATTGCCTTTATCCATGGATGGCCTTTCCCATGAAAGTTAGAGCTTGAAGCTCTATGTAGCCTCAGACATATGACTCCACGGAACAATCTCAGAGTGTATTTTTGAAATTTTATTCGTAAGAATGAAGAATCAAAACTTCATTCATAACTACAACACAACTTTAGTTTTTATGATTCCATACCAAGGAACCAGAGACCAGTGTCACAAGCCTACACTACCTTTGTCCAGTACAGCTAAGGCCCAGTTAAGTCAAAGAAATGTCTTTAAGAACAGTAAATATAAGCCATTCACAGTACTCACAGAAAGCCCAATACAGAAAGTGCCTGTATCTTTAGCACATCATTGTTATTTCTGTAAGAAATAACGTGAAAGAACGTGTAAGAAACGACTCTCACGTTTGAGAGTCACTAGAAAACATCAGCTGACTGACAGAGGTGCTTTGGGGAATGAAGCTGGAGCATGTTTTAGTAATTATGTAGTAAAGTTTTGTCTGCTGCAGGTTGTTCTGACAATGCATTTAAACACTTTCTACAGAATATATTATAGTGAGACACTATACTGCCCAGATGTAATGCTGAATAAATGACCAAATGTTCAAAACAGTTCATTTTCTTCAAATTCTCTGGAATGTTTCTTTCCAATCTGCCTTCTTTAAAGAAGAAATAGAAACACAGACAACTTTGAAAATCGGCCATTTCAGATGACGGTTTGGCATTTTTAGCCTTCCTGTTATCTAATTTTTGAAAGAGAATCTGATTGTGTATGTCATACCAAAGAATTAATGCAATGCAGTGGTGCATAAAACACAATATATACATGTGTTTGTGTTTCATTCCTCTCATATTGAACAACATGTCTCAACATCTTCCTGCTTGTCTGCTCTCAGTGTGTCATAACTCTTCCACCTCATGCCCCACAGGGTCTTAACAACTCGTTTGTAGTTCTTGGACATTCCACTATCTGGCATCGTGTTGTCCTTGTGAGGTCATTACACATTTGGAAATGGATAACCAAGTTACCAAAGACTGACTGGCTCTCCCAAGCTCACAGAGTAAGTACTGGAAGGCATGTACCTACTGTAAAGGCCACCTTATCTGCAAAGCCACCTTAAATTTACACAGTTATGTCTTTTGTTTCTTTCTCACCGTCTTACCTCTTCCTTCTCCATTCTGCCTTCTAAACCTTGGAAGGGTATCTCAACCTTGGAAGGGCACCTCAAACACAAGGGAAATGGCTCTTTGAAAGAGTTCAAATCCCTTCAGTGTTTATCTCAGTACAAAAAGCATCTCCACAGCTATGAGCTTGTATGAGGCCAATAATGAGACTTAATTTTTCCCAGTATCAGGAAAGATATTCTGCAAGAACAATACTGGAAATAAAGTAAGTAAAGACAGAGAGATATGCTATTTTCAGACACATCTTTGGTGGCAAAAACAAAATGAGAGCTTTTGACCAGCTGTAATGCTTTTATTCACAGATCAGTTTCGTTTCATGTCATGTCAGCAATAATGGAAGTGATGTTATTTTCTGTTTTCCAGTAACACCTTTATGGCATTATGTTATTTTTCATTTTCAGATGATAAGAGATAAATCAAGCCAAAGCAGGGAGGGAGCTTGATTGAAAGACAATTTCCCTTGCAGTGAGTGAGTGACCTTTCTGAAGAGTTCAGAAGCTGTGCTGGAAAATCATTCATTTATTTTATCAAATGACAAATAAGTACCTTCAACTTTGACTTGTTGCCAGCATCTCTGTCCCTCTCATTCAATTTCAGTGTAATGCATGAACCAAGTATATTAATTGATTAGAACTGTTCTCTAAAAGTGGTCCAGAATCAAACCCCATTCTTTGATGATGTCAGGATCTGGATATGAAAAAAATAATTTCGAGATATCTCATTCTTTATCTGAATCTTGATAACTTTCCTCTGTACCCTGTTTTATTGGTCACTAGCAAGAAAAGAGATAGAAACCATTAGGAGTTTCCACAGTAAGTGAAATTGCTCTTCCATATGTCAATATAGTAGATGTATGTAAACTCTACAGTTGCTACTGCTGGGAAAGGGAAGTTTCTTCCGCTCAGCCCTGGTGACACACCTGGGGTGCTGGGTCCAGTTCTGGGCTCCCCACTACAAAGGAAACTTACTGAAGTGAGTTCAGTGAAGGGCAATGAGGATGGTGAAAGGTTTGCAGCATCTGTCAAATGAAGAGAGCTTGGGTCAGCTGGGGTGGTTTAGCCTGGAAAACAGTCTCAGGGTGGGGATCTTATCCATGTGTATAAAGATCTGATATAAGGGAGCAAAGAAGATGGAGTCAGACTCTTCTCAGTGGTACAGTGACAGGATGAGAGGCAATGGGCACAGACTGAAATAAAGGAAATTCCTTTTAAACATAAAGAATCTTCTTGTGAGAGTGGCTAAACACTAGAACAACCTGTCCCTGACAAGATAGCAGGACATGGCCTGAGCTCCACACAGGCTTTGTACCATTTATGCATTTCAGGATTTTTAAAGAAATGTGAGGCTTCCCCTTAAAATATCTAATTCATTGATGTCAATGTTTCATCTGCTGTGTCTAATTCACACAGTTAGATGAGGATATTCTCTACTGGCTTGACTGTATTTTAGCTTATATCCCTTGGTGCGAATTTTTTGTTTTGTTTTGAAGCTTTGAACAGTTATGTCTTTTTCTGACAATATCATTCCAGATTCCCAGCTAAAAGCAGTTTTAATTAGTCTAGTTGATGCCATGTTTTTGAGATGTCCAAAATTTTTGAATGACCAACAAAATGACTGTAAACACACACAGAGCACCAAACTTGGTTGCTTATCTTCATAAGTCTCTATGTAATAAGAGGTCTTATTTATACACCATTCACTTTGTTATGTAAGGATTTGCAAGGTTACTATCACAGAGGACAGTGTAGCTCTCAGCATACATTCTAGAGCTCCTTAACTCTTCAACTACACTATGTATAAAGCAATACATTTTTCCAGACAAGAAATCAAGAAAGCCTTCCCGAAAGTTTCATAAAAGATGGCTTGATAAACATTATGGCAAATTTTCTTTGGAAAAGTAATTATTCAGACTGAGTTTTCACCAGCAGTGACAAACATGAATCCTAGCACTAGCCTATTCCTAGGCATGAATTATATTTATATGCGGTGACACAATATTCAAGCTTAGGTATCTAAAGTTAGAATTCCTAATCAAAGCACTAAGGAAGAAAAGAAGAGTGTTCTGATTTTAGACTGTACTTGTTCTAAGCAATGAGCAGAACAAATGAGTGTAAAAGTACAGGTGGGGAGGTGGGTAAAAGAGGAATAGAAATCATGAAAAATGAAATCAGTGCTATTTCTGGGAAATCGGCATCATAGAATTGTCAAATGCTGATTAGGTAAAAGAAGCAGCTGCTCAGGAGGACTTTCTGCATGGAATTCAGGAAAATACTGAGTTGAACCATTATGCTCCACTGAAGTCAAGCGAAACCAGCTGATTAAAAATAAAATTTAAACAGCCTCAAAGCAATTTGATTGTGACTCTTGACTAGACAAAGAGCTCATTGGATTATTCAATACCCAGACATAATGAAAATAGGTGCAACAGCATAGTTTTATGAAATAACCAGCAGTAATACCAAGGCTGTTATCTTAGCTGAGTTTAGACAGCTGAAAATTGGAGAAGAAACAGAAATGTGACAGAATGGAGCTCTTGTGGATTTTTGATAAACAGTTACAAGAAATGACTTCCTGGTAGACCCAACTTATGTGAGTGAACAGTAAGAAACATTCCTAGGCAATGATACACAATTGACTACACTATTATAATGGCATTATAGCCTAGCACAAGCTATATCTTGACTCAAGATAACTACCCCTTTCCTAAATAATTCCTGGGCACAGTCTAAGAATTCATATAGACAAAGGAACATTACAAGTAGGAAACTTGCAAATAACTTCCCTGTTTTGGAGGCTAAGAGAAAGCAATAATATGGACAAAGTTATTTTGTGCCAGTTAGCCCCCATGCTGGAGACATTATTTTACTAGTGTATAGACACAGCTAGTCTGACTTGCAAAAGTAGAGTCTGCAGACCCAATCCAAAGAATAATTTTGCTCATCATTTCAGTGGGACTTGGAACCAAAAATTGTTGAGCTGCAGTGTTCCAGAAAAAAATTCAAAATAATTATTTTCTTTGGTATATGTATGAGGCTTCGAAGTTATCCCATGCTAAGATAAACATGTAATGCTCCGTTACTATGGGCTGGAAGAAAAGACTCTATGATTAGTTCAGTGAACTTAGTATTTCAAAATAAAGGTATTAAGAGCAAAAATATGGTGATTAAACCATGTTTAACATGGGAGAGAAAAAGCTTGGTCTCAAGAGTGCTCCCTGGGGAACAGAACACTGCCTCATAAAGAGGCGTGACGAGCACAGAAGTGAAGGTTACACTGCGTTGTAACTGTCAGCCAAATGTTTTGTCTGAGAAGCTACTGGGGAACCCATCTTGAGCAGAGCAGTGGAACAGGAATAAATGGCAAAAGGCATGACACACGACCAGTTGCTAACTCAAATAAGAGTTTCATAGTTAAAGTTGTAACTTTCTTTTCTTTGAAACAAGGTGTATATTTGCACCATGCTGAGCACACTGATGGCATTCTAGTAGTTAATGAGAATCCATGCCATTTCATAAACTGAAATACACTTCTTTTACACAGAGATCATTTCACACATCACTGACTGTAGGCACCTCAGGAAAGTCTGTGGGAACTGCTACCTAGCATAAGCAGTTCTAGCTAAACAGCAGACAGAAGTAACCTCCTTAAATTGAAACTAAAGGAAAAGCCTTATGAGGGGAAATTAAATTTCCCCAGTTGCAATTTGCCATTGAGTCTAGTCTAAACAATTCTTGGTCACACTAAAACAGGAACCAGTCTTACTTACATATATTTCATGTATTAAATATAGTATATTGCTGTGATAAATAGTACTTTAGCTGTTATTACTAGCGTATTTCTGTCAAAATCTAATAAGGGCTTTTCACCTACATAAAAATGCATTAACTAGATATTCTGTACTCTTGACGAATTCTGACTCTGCTGGTTCTGAATTTACTTATCCTGCATTAGACAGGTATCTGTAAAGACATTACTACCACAGTTCAAGCATAGAAAATATTATGTAGCATTTGGGAAAATATTTCATCTCCTCACCTGCAGAAATTGACTTGATAAAGTACCTCATATGTAGCCCTTATACTTTATTGTAAGGTTATTAGTATGATTGGCTATCAGGATATAGGATCTGAATATCTGCAAGTGGAAAAAATATGCTACAAGAAGGAAGGTGCTTCCCCTTCCTCCAAAGAAACCTAATTTGATGTGGCACAAAGTTTCATGTGAGATATATAATTCCATTCATGCACAATATATAATTTTCCCAAAAGTTTCCTCTGGGGATCCATGTCTGAGTAGTTCTTCATCGACCCACTAGATCTGATTCTGTCATGCAGAGGCTCATGGAGTATAACTCAGGTCTGCCAGATTTCAGGCCTTCAGCAAATTTTCTCTTGTTTTTCATCTTTGAACATATATCAAAACGGTAGTATTGTGCACATCTGGAAAATATGGTAATACATTTTACCAGAAAACTACTGGCCAAATTGCATATGCAAGCAGAGGGGTGAGATGAAGGGATCTGGGATGGTTACTGGGTCCCAGGAGCTCCCTAATAAGCAACCCTTCCTTGAAGGCTGAGAAAGCCAAGACCAAAGATATTGCCAAAGCAAGGAAGTCTACTGTCCTCCAAGAAAACAATGCCTCAGCACAGGAACCAGGACACAACATCTTGTCATCTTGTTATCAGGTCATCTTGTTCTTTTAGTAGATCCCAAAAATGTCCAGTGCTGTATACCTAAATGCTACCCCATTTAAATATCATGGGTTTGATTGAATTTTCAAGGGAAGTAGCTTTGAGCACTTCTGAAGATTATCATCCTCTACTGTCATATAACTGTCTGAAATACTTACATTTGCATTCAGATCAGCCAAGTAACTTCATCCAAATTGCCCTGAAAACATAATGGTTTCTATATGATAAGTAGGCTACATTGGATGAGAATTTATCCATTCTCTTAATTCATTAGCTTCATGAATCCACCCTTCTTGCTTTACTTCTTCTTTAATGCAAAATTATATTCCACATGTGTTAATCTCTCGAAGTAATTATTTCTACCTGCTAGGTTGTCTTTCTTAGCCTGTGGTCTACTACATTACTTAAGGCAAGTTTTGCAATTTTGAAGATAGTTCGTATACAACAGAGTGCCATTTCTGTTCTTGCTATGATTTGATACAGTGCTAGTCCACTCTTAGCCTGTGGTCCACTATATTACTTAAGGCAAGTTTTGCAATTTTGAAGGTAGTTCATATATGACAGGAATTTCTGTTAATTCTAGAATTAGACACAGTGCTAGCCCACATAGCTACTGTGTGCTACAAGGACTGCCATACCTCAGATAACATGCTTAGCCATTCCTGGGAGCCCTGAAGTGGTGCTCTGAACTTCATAGACATGCTTCTATTCCACAGATTCCTCCCTTTCTCTCTTTTTCAAACTCAAGAATCACAACATTTTGTGCAAGAATAAAAGACCCCAAAGGTCCATATCCCACAAACCCCATGTAAAATATTATTTTATCCAACCTTGTAACAATAATGATAGAGGTTTTGTTTTACTTTTCTTAGTAGGAATGCAGGTAGAAGTTATTAACCCTCAAATCCTGGCGCAATATACTGTATCAAAGTGCAAATCCAACATCCCTATAAACAAACTGTTTCCTCTCAAAACACTTTGCTTCATGATTCTGTTGAGTAAAATAAACATGAATACTCAAACACAAGCCTACAATTCAGAAGAGGGAACGTAAGAGAAAGCATGTCATACAGCAAAAAATGCAGATAATGCAATAATGACAGTTGCTATTTTGTCGGTCCCTTATCTATCCCTACAATCCATCATCAGCATCTGAATACTTGTGCCAGACTGATCGTGAATTTCTATTCTGTATCTTTTAATGCAGCCTACCTCATTATCATCCCCTTGACAGAACAGAAGTAAGAGATGGTCTTATTAGCTGCCAAAAATAAAAGATATTTTAGCAGAAGAAAACCTCTTCAAACAATATATTTCTTCAGGGAAATTCATCGAGGACAAGAGCAGTAAGAGTAATTCTTCAGGAGTTAAGACATGAGATATACAGTATTGTGTAAAGCACAGCTTTGCTTAACTCCATGTAGAAGACTGAAACACCACATTGTCTATATGGCAGACATCTAATAAGTCTTCAGGGTTATCCAGGAGTGTTCTTATTAAAAATCCTAAATGGGATATCTTTTAGTTCAATCACAAGTTCAGGCTAAATTTCTGAAGCTCCTTGAATTTTTGAGAATATCAAAAATTCAAAACTAATCTGAAAGTTACCATTTGGATGATAAATTCTTAAGCCTCCTCATTGCCACGATCTTATTAAAAGCTTATTAAAAATATGTCTAGTATGTATGCACCTACAGGGGATCACCTAGAACTTGCATTTTGGAGTTTAATCATTACTGTAGCAGATACTATTATTTTTCCTCCGTAGAATCAAATATGTTCAAGAATTATTTGGTTTAGTCTAGATCAGCACTTTCCAACACATTAAGCCTACTTGGAGTTGGCCCACATTTTCTGAGGAGTCGTGTTGTTTACAACAGTGTCCAGAAACATCTTTAAACTGCAAATTGCAATGTGAACAAACCATTACGTCCAGTTAATGAAAACTGTAGTTTTATGAGTCAGGTATGATACAAATTAATTACACTTGAAAATAAATGTTGGATCTTTGTTTTGGGGGTTGCCACTTTTGTATCTTTGCAGGTGCAACATTTAGCAGGCATTACTCTTTTTATAAATGGAATTCAAGAATCACATGATTCCATGATCTGAAATTTAAATACATTGTGGGTTATTTAAACTACAGTACATTTTATAAGACTGAGGGATGATGAAAATGGGCTGTTTTACATGATAGGTGGTATAAATAAGTGAAAACTTATTTTCCCCATAAGAATTACCTTAAGAATGCTGATCCTGTGCTGTGCTGTTGCCATTTAGCCGCTGAGTAACTATGGTGTTCTTTGTTGACAGAAACCATCCATCAGGCCCTGAAAGAGAGACACTACATTTCAGCTAAGAAAATAGCCCACATTATTACCACCCTGAAACTGTCATTCTACCTGGTAGAATGGGATGTCATGTCCCATTAGCAGTATGTTAATGACACCTGCCCTGAAACAGCATTTTCAATTTTCAGGGCTGATGGATATGCTTGGGTTCTGAACAAGGTGAGGGTTTATGGGGATCTTGGTGAGTTACAGCCCCTACAAATATCTGTTTGTTCTTCATATTCCTGTCTAAAGGAAAAGCAGGTTGTTCAAAGTAAGGCTTTAAAGCAATAGCCATACTATATCCTGAGCTGAAACATGCATCCTAAAGAAATCAATATTTCCTCAGTCATTCAAGCAAGAAAATGTTATTTTGACATTGTTGCTGATCAACTCCTGCATACCAGGATGTGAGAATATTATGTCTACAACAGAAGAAATCTTTATTACATGTAATGCATTGTATTGGAGTATTGTACTCCATATTATTTCATATTTATTCCCACTTGTGATAAGTATTAGGAAAGACCAGCTACAGAAATGTTAAAATGGCAGTTCTAAGAAGTAGAAACAAAACAGAAGTTTACAGTTTGGAAGGCCAATTTGCTTACATTAGCTAACATGATATAAGGCTATAAATGTCCCTTTTCTACCTTGAAGGGTCTGAAAAAGAGACTCATTTTCAAGTGAGTGAAATTTAACAATGCACAACAAATATGCTTAGCAAAAAGCTGGCTATATAAAGCTTAACAGGCATATGCATTTCTGCAAATTAATTTGGCATCTGGAGTCCGATTTTTCCATTTTGCCTTCCTTACATCTTGAAGCAATTTTAAAAGAAATAACCAAAGAAGCAGCATTGGCAACATACTGGAAAAATGCTGGTTACAGATGGTATGAAGAACACTCTAGTTGAATCATAGAATCATAGAAT
>NW_010228895.1:0-11986 GCF_000690775.1 Eurypyga helias
GTGATTCTATGATTCTATATTTAAAGCATTGCAGCCTTCATTGCATGGGAGAACTGGGCAATTTTGCTGCCTTACACCACTGTTAAATTGACTAACTAAAGGCCTATTATTATTATATGTTTTTTTTTTTTTTAATTTGACTCCTTAAGGTTTACTGTATTCAGAAAATAAAGCTTTTTTTCAAAAAAAGTTAGATTTGATAAATTTTAATTTCTTTAATTTTGTGGGATTTTACCTCCACTTAGGTTTTAGCTGGCCTGTATAATCCAGGAGACGGTCATATTGATCCCTATTCTCTCACTATGGCCTTGGCTGCAGGAGCCAGAAAATATGGTGCCCAGTTAAATTACCCTGTCCAAGTGACTAATCTGAACTCCAGATCAGATGGAACATGGGAAGTTGAAACTCCGCTTGGAATAATACGAGCAAAGAGAATTGTGAATACTGCAGGTAACATAAGCATTTCTATACTCTTCAGATTTACAGGCTAGCTCACATAGAGCATCTATACTGAATTGTGTGGGTTAGAACAATAAGCCATAAATATTTTCAACTGTTTGTTTTTGTTTGTGGCTAAACGTACTTTGTGCATATTACTTTACTTCATTGTGAAAATTTACCTCTTATGTTAATTGTCCTTGATTAGACATTAATAATATTTCTTTGTGGTTTGTCTCCAGCAGTTACTAGTCAGAATATCTTTTTAGATTTCAGTAGCAGAAGAGACCTTTACTGGTCTACAGTAAATTGTGTAGTAGAGATATGCTACTGTTTATGCATATTGTCCTCTAAAATCTTATATGAAGTCTACTTAGGAAGGGAAAAGGAAGATACAAATGAAGTAGAGATGTCTTCACTGTTTTTTCAAAGAGACTGAGGATTTGCAGCACATAAGATAACCCTGCCTATTTCAGTATTATCTCTCTAAGATTTAACTCTATCCACATATCCTTGAAACAGAAGATTTTTGATGCCCTTTGAGTAGTATTTTAAACATGCATTTGGCTTAATAATACTTTTTTTTCATGTAATAAAGATTTCCTAACTCAAAGGAGCTTGTATTTACATACGCAATTTTTTTGTTCTTCATTGTGTTAAAGAAGCTATTTCTGCTTCAAAGAGATTTTGGTCAAGAGTTCTTTGGATTTGTGTTTATCTTCCTAAACAATTTGATAGGTCTAAAAATCTGTATGAAATCTTAACTTCACTTATTTTTATGCTGCTTTATACAGTTTAAGAAAAATACGGTATTGGTGAAACTGTTGGCATGTCTTATGTGAAGCATGCCTTCTACTTCCTAGTGGAAGACTTTCTGTTTTCAATTGTTTGAAAACATGCTGAATATTTACAATTTAGTTGAAATTTTTGAGGACTCTGTCTGTCTCAAACTGAATCATATCTGCATTTTTAGGGCATGAGTCTTTCATACATTCTATCTCAGTGCATAATCAGACCAGTAAGAAGCTGTGATGCTCGAGAGGACTTTCTCTTCTTGCTGTGATGCGACAAGTGAAGTGAGAGCAAGGATATGTCTTCATAATTCCTTTTTTACATCTGTGTGGTTGAAAAGTAAAAACCATCTATTTCTAGTGCAAAGCTGATAAAGCGGATAAGTTGAGTGAGGCAGGGTCTCTTATTGTTGGTGGGTAGAATAACCATGGCTGACAATTAGAATTATGAGTGAGTTGTACTTGAAGGGGAATAGACTGGGAGAGTGAAATGCTTGGGAAAGGTTCCTGGAGGAGCATTGGCAGCAAGTGGAACACTTAGGTGCTAGAGGACTTGCTGAATAAGGAAGCTCAAACTAGCAGGGATTGTGGAGATAGCAACAGTGAGGATGAGGATGACCACACAGCGAGGGAGAGCAGAAAGGGATCTGACATGTTTCCTTAAGGGAAGTGGAGCTGGAGCTTTTCCAACAAAAATACTAGGAAGGCTACTTGAGGACTGGTTGTGTGTAAAACTGAGACTGGAAAACTGGTGCTGCCTGAGCTACCTGAGCATGAAAGACTGGCTGAGTAGCAAAGGAGATGTAGATTGGTGTAGATTGGAAGAAACAGAAGGCAGTTGGGACTGGATATGACAAATGAGGGAGACTGACTTGCACACAGAGACAAAATAGCTGAAGATGATGTAGGGACTAGAGTAAGAAGAGTATGAGACTGAGCAGAAAAGAAGAGCAGGTATGGGACAAGGAGGATGGGGAAGAGAGAAGACCAGGAAATTTGGAGGGAATGGGATAAAAGAGCTGAATTCTGAAAGGATGAGCTTTACTGAGTGACCTTCTTTCAGTATCTGGGTGTCGTGGTTTAACTCCAGGTAGTAAAATACCACAAAGCCACCAGATATAGATAGTCCCATGTTAGATCATTCCAGACTTTCAGAAAAGACTAACTGGGAAACCCACTGAAAAATGAGCTTTCTCATCATATTCTTTCCATACATAGGTGATCTCCTGCTACTGCTGTGAGCATAGCTAAAATAACAGGAATCTGAAAACATTTACCTTGAGGTTCTAAGCATTCTCATGAACTGTCATGATGTCCATACAGTGCCTCATAATGACTTTTGGAAAGAAAGAGGAATAGAAGAGTTCATATGCTTTTTACAACGCAGGGAATAACAAAAACAATATCCAAATTGAAAGAATTTTATTTAGACCACAAATTCAAATAAATATTGACTGAGAATATGAGCGGCATCAATATTGGATTGAGTTTGGACTGTCAGTTCATGGTTTTCAGGCATGAATTATGGGACAGCATTCAATTACAAAATCACAAGCTCTCTTACTAATAGGACCCTTATGCCGTTTGTTACACCATATGGATACATTGGTCTGGGAATGATCCAAGGTTATGGAATGAAAAGGCAGCTCTTTTGGCAACCAGACTTAATATTTAGGCCGCAAACTTCTAGGCACTCATTATTCCTAACTACTGGCTCTGTATCATATGGATGAAGTATCACAGATGTGGTAATTTTCTTATAGTTTTGTAGTGTAGTTATCTTTCTTTGGCTTATGTATCAAGTTGACATTACGCAGAGTATTATAGTAAATGCTTTCATTTGCAAAAGTTAGAATTCACCCTTGTGAAATTTTCAGTCTTTTTTTAAAAATTATTATTTAATAAGTTATTAAAACAAAAATCTATTTAGTTAATTCTCTTGTGCAGTTACCTATTCAGACAAAGTGAATTTGAAGCACATACTGCTTAACATTCTGGCTCAGAATGTGAAATCAATACTGTATAACACGTATCTTGTATAAATGTTCTCTCAGCTAACATTCATTCTTCATTTCACTCCAGATCATAACTGGTATAATTCAGAGCTCATACTTTAGACTCATGTTGCAATATGAGCAGAAAAAAATATATCAGAAGGCTCTCTACATTCTCTCTCCCCCCTCACACTGCAACTGACATCTGCTATGGAACTGGAACAAACTAGTTTCAAACAATCTTTAGCTGTTCCTTATGTGAGATTTCCATTTTGGAAGAAATCAGATACCTAATAAATAATCCTTGACATGAACTAACTGGTATTGAGCCTGCTGAAGTGACTTGAAGCCTATTTATAATGGAATGTTTGATTATAGTCTGCGAAAATAGTGAATTTAATTTATATAGACAGTAGGTGTGTGTGTAAGCACGCAGTTGCGGACATGTACGTACTGTATATACAACCATTTATACTAAAGTAGTGATGGAAGATTTTCTTGTTTTTAAAAGCAAGAGATAGTCAGATTACATAGTTCAAGAGATATGCTAAGTACTACCATGACAAAATATTGCATCAGATGTTTGCAATCCCTACAATTTAAACTTTACAAATATCCTAGGGATGTAATTTATGCCTTTATTTATGTTTGATAGGACTTGACATCTGCTTCCAGTTGGAGTTTTGTTTCAGAGAGCATATTCTTCCTATTGTGATTTTTGTGTTTGTAATAGCTTTTGCACGATTCAAAAACTTAAAACAAAGAAAAAGTACTATTTTTCATTTAGTAAATGTCAGCTGTTGTTTTTCTAAGCAATTAAATAAATACTTAGCATGTGATTTTTTTTTTAGAGGTACAATAATTAAAATTTGATTTTGAGCAAATCTGAACTATTTGAATGTAATTCAAAAGCAATTTAAAATCAGCTGTGTTTGTAATATACTTCTGCAAACCTAATGGCTAATAAATTTAGTATTATTTTGAAAGAAACAAAGTGATGTTTCAAAGACCTAAAATTAAGTCTACTATTTTTATTTTCATTGAGAGGCTTGTATGCTTGCTGTCTATATTTTCTCACTTGTTCTGTTTTAACAAGTAAGCAAAATAGTGAATTTATTAGGAGCACATTGGCAGAGAATTATTTCTTTTCCAAATATCTCTTAAGTCCAAGCAATTTTTGCTGGAAATCAGTTGATACCAGCGACAGAATTTTCTGTTACTTCACCTTTCGTTCTACTTTGTGGATCATTAGCTGACCTAACCCTAAAATAGTTTTCTCTGTAAGTGACATAGTAATGTCCATATCAAAAGGAATTCCCTAGAGGTTATTAGCCTCTACATAAATCCACATTTGTATTTGTCATGTGTAATGGGGGAAATCCTTGTAGTTGTGCTAGAAATTAAGATTTATTAGATTTTTTTTTTGGGGTGGGAGGGTTTAAGGAAGCATAAATCAGGTTTCAGTAGCCTTAAAGGATGTTTTGAATCACTCTGTGACTATGGGTGACTATGGAATGATCTTCCCTGAGCTAGTTTAACTGACTTAACAAGTGAGTCTCCTCCAAGTGGTGAGGATGCCATTAAGAAGCAAAACTCTTGTGTATGATAAATGCAGAACAACAAATCCTGGTTTTTAGTATTTACTGGGCAGGACTTCTAATTGGACAGCTCTGTCTTTCATGGTCATGGGTTTCCTGCACCTTTGTTTTACCTGGCTGTCAGTAATTGTCAAGTGAGTCACCACACAACACTGTTTTCCTCAGAAATTTTGCATTTTTAAAAACCGTGGGTGGTCTAAACCCTAAGGCTGGTGTGTAACACTGTAATAATAAGAGATTGACAGTCCTCCTGGCATGGGAGAAATGGCACAAGGCCAGCACAGCCCAACTCAACTTCCCTAATTGCCCTGGCATTAGGCCATGCTGGAGATGAGAGGATGTATTCCCAAGTTAATGTCTGCAAGCAGCACAGGCCAGCTGCTTCCTGTGGGACAGGGAGCCAAGTGTGGTAACAAGGCTGGCCGGGCAGGGGCTGAGACTCCTACAGGACACAAGGGAAGGAGCAGGGCAGGCCCAGGACCAACAGCTGGGATCAGCCCACAGTCCAGGTCTCCAGGCAAGTTTATAGGGATGAGGCACAGGCAGATCCATAGTGACGAATTCAGACTGAGGCCAAGACCGGGAGTTGATCCACAGGTCAGGAACAGGTCTGGTGATGGTAAACAGGGTCAGATAGTGTCCAGTGATCAAAAGGCAGGACCACAGAGGCGAGACTGGGCTGAAGTCAAGGTGGGAAGTAGTCCACGGACCATAGTCCGGATCAATGAGGTCCATGGCCAGGCAGAGGCATGATTGTGACAGAGCTATAAACAGGCACACCTGCACTCAGTCCAGTTCAGACAAGTTCTGAAGGCCATGAGCTGACCTCAGGTGGGCTCCTGGGCTCATGGGCAAGGGTGTGGGATGGAAGTCCCAGGTGAGGCTGCTCAGGATCATGTGAGTGCCCTCAGTGCTCTGAGGGCTAAATTTTGACCAGATTTTGGGGACCGTGGAACTGAAGAGAGGGGTAGTGGCATCTGAGTAACACAACTAAGCAGCAAAACAAAAGAAAAGTTGTATGTTAAGCTGGGTTTCATGAATGTAAGCCCTGGGAGAAGGGGCAGCTGTGCTAGGTAGAAAACGTTGCTGGAGATAGTTTTTCATAAACAGTTTGGGGTCAGCTGGTACACAGGAAGCAGGCTGACCTGCCTTCTTTTTCTGGGTGCTGTATAGCACATAGCCTTTTACTTGGAAGGTTCTGCTGCCATTTCTTCCTCTTCCATCCTACATTCCTCTACTTCTCACTCCTTAGAAATCCCTAGAACTCCCACTTCACTGTCTTTTCCCACTTAATTCCCACTTCTGAGACCTCCAAAGAGTCAGGAGAGTGGGGTTGAGGGACATTCTAAGCTTCTTCGAGCAGCTACTATCCCTGTCAATTTTATCTGTCCAATTCCTGGGTCTGTGAGTCCAAACCTCACCGCAGACATGAGCTGTGATGCAGAGCCCAAACTAGTTAAGTTTGGCAGCGAAGTGGATTCCTCTTTCCGACTTTGACACAGGTACCTCACTAAGTGAATGTGTCTTACCAGCTGGAAACAAGTAGTCTGGAGAGACCTTAACAGAGAATAGTTAGGTTTTCTTTAACTTGGGCTTAGTAGTACACATGAAGTGCCTGTATAGGTTTCGGGGGAAGGGAAATTGTTACTTGATCTGGTCACAGTCTGTATCAGAGCTTTTAACTGGACAACTATGGGAGAGCACACTGACTACTCACCATTACAAACATCGTAATTAATTGATTGCTACATGAGAGACATAATTAATATGAGTCACATGATGCATATGAAGGAGCAGAGAAACTTGGATTTTTGAGGTTAGCTGGCTGAAAGTATTGCCTTGCTTTATTGGGGTGTAACGACTTGACAGCTGTCTTGGCAAAACAAGCTAGCTCATTTGGTAGTAAGAGGCTAGGTTCACACCCATGGTGTGAGCTAATTTTTTCTGATTTTTAAGTGTCTCTGACTTTCCTAGGACTGCACTACGTACCTACTTTACTAAAATAAACCAGAGGGGTTTTGGGACTATTGATTAAAAAGAACTAAACTTTTAGAAGCCTAATTTATATTTTTCGATTATATTTTTTTAGTATCTGTATATGGAATAATATAGTATAATTAAGAACAAGGACATGGAATTATGGAGGGAAAGTTATGCTGGATAATATGAAAAATAATTTGAAAATTAAAAGTATGGGGAAAAAAAATCACATTCCATAAAAATCAGTGCTTCCTGCAAAGGTTTTACTGTTGTTTTCCATTCATTACAAATAGTCTTTGAATATTTCTGTTTTGTTTTTTGTCCTCTCTAGGCTTCTGGGCCCGTGAAATAGGCAAGATGATTGGCCTGCAGCACCCTCTCATACCTGTTCATCATCAGTATGTTGTGACATCAACTATCCCAGAAGTGAAAGCCCTAAAAACAGAATTGCCTGTGATTCGTGACTTAGAAGGATCATATTATCTAAGGCAAGAAAGGGATGGTCTTTTATTTGGTCCATATGAAAGTGAGGAGAAGATGAAGTTGCAGGACTCATGGGTAACAAATGGAGTTCCACCAGGTAATTAAGAATATTGTATCTTTAAACTTGATAAGCACTACTATACATTTTAATGTGTATAAATCCCAGCCTGTCATGCTGGGATACGATGGAAAATAGAAAATATTTGCAATGTGTGATTGAAATACAGAAGCCTTTTTTCAAAACCCAGAACTTTAATGATAAGAGTGAATAGAAATAAATACAGCATAAAAAAACTCCTATTTGAAATAGGCACAAAATACACATCAACAACATAGTCTTACCATACTTTCTGAACAGGTGCCTCTGTGTTGTGATTAGACCAAAATCACCAAAGTCACCAAATCTGTGTTATGTAGCCTTTTGCAACTCAACAGGGATGTTTCTAAGCTACAGTTCTCTCCAGCATACTGACAGGGACGTTGGATTGTTGCAGTTTCCACAAAGATAATGTGGTTGTCAAATAGGAACACAGGTATAGCAAAGGAATGTCTTAGACAAAATGCTGTGCTTGCATATATGTGCAAGAGAGCTGTAGATTTGTATGGAATTTTTGTACAAAAAATCCCAATGATGTCATAGTTCTTCCTTTTAAAAAAAAAAAAAAAAAGAAAAGCCTGTGTTATATCTAGGCTGCAGCTTTTCATTCAATTCTAGACAGTTATATTAAGACAATAGTGTTGCTGTTTTAAAAAAACGCAATGTGTTTCCCAAGGAAGAGCAATCAGCATTGTTGGGCTTTGGATTGCACTGTCACAGCTTCCTGAACTTATTGTCCCTAGTAGTGTCAAGTTCCTCTGCAGAGTGATGTTCAATAAAGCTTAGCGCCCAGAATGACAGCTGAAATATATCCAGGATATATATTCATTAAACACTGTGAAAATCATAAGCTGATGCAGGCAATATCTTTCTTCCTCTCCCCTAATTGTTGGCATATTGAGAAAAATAAGTGAGTCTTATTAGTATAGAAGGTAGTTTCTGTGTTTCTCCATTTCCTTTCTACTTCATTGTTGAATTTGCATGACCTTAGGGTTAAACAAATATGTATACTGTACAGTGTATCTGCAGTGACAATATACTTGATCCTACAGGTAACTAGGGATTCATGCACACCGCTTTGCTTGTGTAGGATGGTAAAGGATTGAACATACTCACTGGTCAATGGCATATAACTTTTATATATGTAGATTGCATAAATATATTTAAAATGTAGGTGTTTTCAGTGTAATTAAATATATAATAACAGTCAAGTATTTGTGCAGGTTTTGGAAAAGAACTTTTTGAACCTGATTTGGACAGAATAATGGAGCACATTGAGGCTGCTATGGAAATGGTTCCAGTTCTGAAAAATGCAGACATCATAAACACAATTGCAGGTCCTATCACCTATTCTCCGGACATTCTTCCTATGGTGGGACCACATCAGGGTGTCAGAAATTATTGGGTAGCTATTGGTTTTGGGTGAGTAAATTTTTCATGAACATTTTTGTCTGTCATTTTGTTAAAAAGTCAGTCGTCGTAAGCTTTGCAAATTTTTATGGGTTCAGGGGTTGTTTTGCCTATATTTTATGTAAAATATAATTGGAAATAGTCTTAATTACCACTAGCTACATAATACAAGCTCTCTCTTACTTCTTCATCCCTCTCACTGTTTGCTTCAATTTGTTTCCTCCTCTTATTCTGGAGGCCAGTATCTGTAACACTTCATGGAGCAGTAAGAAATGGGTGGTACTTGGTACTGTCTGTGCAGCAAGTTAAAGTCATAAAAGTGCTGGGCTTCACAATACACATTCCAGTTAATTTTATGTATGTTTTTGGATTACATTGTGTTCAACAGTTGTTTGACACGTGTCACTGAAGTTGTGGCAAGAATAATTGGTACAAGAAGAACTTCAAATATGAGGTACTAACTTTCGGGTGAAGAGTGGAAGGCGTGCTGTGCAGAAGGCACTGCCAGCATACTGGGCAACTGACCGCTCTGGGGATGTGACCACAGAATTGTTCTGGCTGTTGAAGGTTGAGCTGAGAAACATTGTAGCTGGATGTTGGAGAAAAGTAAATGAGCTTAGTGTGACAACACGAATGGGTATTTTACTGGTGTAATTTATTCTTTTTTGCCCATTATCATATTTTCTTTGAATGTGACTTACACCTTATGTACTCTGGCCCTACTGAAGTCAGTGGTGAAACACTCACTGACTTCTCTTTTAATTGTGTTAGTTCAACCATTGATTCAGGATGGATAGAATGAACCGAATACAATTCCAGGCACATGTTATTGAACACATTCTGTTTACATTGTTTTTCCAATTGCCTAACTTGCTGTTCAAAATCCAGCTCAGCTTTTTCCAGTTTTCTTTCAGTCCAAACCAAACAAACCCTCAGATCATAAGATAAGGCAGTACCACTAACATCGCTTTCCGAGGTCCTCAAAATAAAAAGGTTTGGTAATTTTGCAATAATTCATTGTGAAAGGTATTCACCTTTGCTGCTTGGATTTAAAAAGAATTGTTATCTTTTAGTAACATTTGCAGAACTTATAGTTACAAAAGTGGTTTGCCTAGTCCTTGTTCACCAGAAAGTCTGTTTAAGTTCATCACTGTCCTGCCAGACTTTGGAGCCTGTTTTCCTTCATCAGTGCCAATGGGAGCAGAATCAAAGTTACATATAGGAGTAACTGAAGACCAGTGCTATATGTTTAAGTTTCTTTAAACAACTTATTTCAGGAATAATCTCTAAATGTTTAGACACAGATCGCAATTAAGTTGCTGCCATTGGATTGCTTTTGTCTGCTTTTCAGGGACTTTTGACTCTGTGTTCTATGCTTCTGGGTCACTGCAGTGTTTCTACCAGTGTTGTAATTTTTTGTGTGCATTAGCAAATCGTTATCTCATAGTCAACTAGCTGGGACATTGTGACAGAGGACTTAGCGCTGTTAGTTTAGAGGATCTTTATCATCTAAAATTAGTGGCTTGCTAGGCATTTTAGTGTCCAAAGAAGGTAACAAGTATAGTTAGCAGAGCTTTTAGCACTGTTTATTATTAAGGCTGCTCAACACTTCCCATTTAAGACTGTTTTCAGTTACATATAGCTTTGAAAGTATTAACAAGAGTAGGCTAGAATTTTATTCAGAAAAGTTTAAGACAAAGGAGTATAACCATTCCAAAGTACAAGGTTTTTGGAAGGTAAAGGCTTTTGGAGTGGTCTTTCTTTTGAAAAGCTCCGATTTATCCATTTTCTGGGAATGAACTTCACATGTCAGAAGTGACCTTTCTCCTAAAGATATGTCTACCTGCTGTTCTTCACAAAATCTATCCACAAGGCCATTCACAAACCTTTATAAATGTTACAGCCCATAAACACTTACGAGACTGACTTAATCTTGCACTGAGATTCCTGAATTCAGTATGGCAGTATTCCACAGCCAGAGACTGAACAGGAGTTTTCCTGCAGAAATGGGATAGAAAAATGGCTGAACCTGGGACAAAGACACTAGAAAAAGCACTATGGTGTGCAAAGTATCAGGTTTCCTAGGAAAAAGGAGTGGAATGAGTCAAAAATCAGTGAGGAGCAAGGACTCGCAAGAAAGACAGAAGGACAGGGACAATGCAGAAGGTGATTTTGTAGGGATTGGAAGGAGAGACCTAAAACAGAGAAGGGCAGCTTGTGTTCATTAAGGAAATTTTCTCTAAATCCTCATAGGAAGACTGAGATTTCTAAACTGTACAACTATTTACAACTACTTGTAACCTCCCATCCCTGCAGTGTATGTGTTTAATTCTCCTGTAGCAGACTGCAGTGGTATGTTAATACAATGCGCTCCCCATTATCTGACGTAAGGAGGGATTTGGGCATGGCATAATCTGAAATCTCTGATAACACAGGCCCAGCTAGGAGCACCAAAATCAACTGATGGCACAGAGTCGGTGCAGCAAACCTCTGCAGAGTGCAGGGGCCAGTCAGCCCATGTGCAGTCCTGTACCTCTAGTAGCAACTCCACATCGCAGGACTGTCTTGCCCCTAGGGTTACCCTGCCTTCAGTTCAGCAGTCCAAAGCTAAAGCTAAAAGCCTTTATTGTATTTGGTCTCTTGCCACCCACAGCCACGCAGAGAGGGCGTCTCTGCTGTGTTCCCCTGTGCCTTTGGCTGCGGTGAATGGTGCAGGGAAACTGTCTGAAACTTCTTCGGGAGCTGTTCTTGAAGGCATCGTAGCCATGGTCACAAAACATATACTCATGAATGACTAAGAGATGCCCAGTTAAATTAACTCCAGCAGTGGCTACCTCTTCTGTAGTGCTTGCAGAGTGGCAGTTTACAAGTGCTCAACCTTACCGCATAAACTGCAGTGGTACAGTTTGTGCTGAGAATCTGAATATTTATGCTGAACAGCCTAAAGGAGTGTGTTTGGCAGAATTACTTCATGTACTCAACTGTTTGATATTTCTGTTTCATTTAAATAAATAAATAAATGACAGCTAAAACCCCATTATATCAAAGTAATTTCATGAATATTATGAAGTCAGGCATTCTGCAGTTAGGAACTGCCAAAACTAAGTTGTCTGTGTAACCTGAATTCTTTCATCTTATGCATATGCATTAGAATTAAATTATTACATCCTCTCCCCCACCCCCCCCCCGCACCCC
>NW_010228895.1:12017-39996 GCF_000690775.1 Eurypyga helias
CCAAGATCCTTGCCTATTTAATTGCGGGCATAGAATTCAGAATGCAAAGTTGATGAACAGCAATTTAATTTTGTTTTAGCTTCACTATTCAGTGTGAGCGCCTGTGATTTAATTGCTGCCTGCTGATCTAAACTTGGTTTTGGGCAGACTTACTGTTTCTTCAAGGATTTTTCTGTTGTGCTCATTGGAACATTTTACATAACACTAAGAATTTTCCTTCACGTCTTCCCTAGACAGGAGGCTATTTTGACACTTTTTTTCTAGACACTGCAAACTAATTCACAGAGGTATTAAAATAAAAAATATTAAGTAATTTGGTATTAATAATTATTTGTCATTTAATGTTTTGGTGTCAAATCTGAGGTGCCTGTAATTCAGCATTACCTAGTACTGTTTGGTCATAACATAGACTGAGTAGTAACATACAAATGTAGCAGAACAATGAAGATACTTGTCCCCAGTTGTCCAAGTACCACACAGGAGCACATTTCATACACAGCTTTTTCTCTATGGATGTCAAGATATCAAGCATTTTGAAAGTTAGAATTTATGTACAAAATGTTTAAGTAAAGAAACCTTATATCTATCACTTCTTAACACTTGAGCACCTACCCTTGCTGTGTGGTCTGGTTTCTAACGAGATCTTCTCTACAGTCTGATCCTTCACACACTTCTGTAGAAACAGCACAGGCTTTTGCTACAGACTCTTAGCAGAAAATTTATACATGCTTATTTTGTTACCATAAGCTTGCTGAAACCAGTTCTCTTTGTAGCTGTAGTGGAGAACAGAGAAGGTAAATCAGGTGACAAAAAGCAGCTTTCAACTCTGGCACCACTGCAGACAAGTCTTCTAGTTTTATCTGCAGTTCCTCTGCATTCCCCAATTCTTTGAAGCTGTCTTGGTATTTCCTTGACTTCTGCTGCTGTTGCTCTTGTCACTGTGACATAAATACTCACTGTAGCTGCTGGAGTGTCTCAGTCTGGTTTTCAAATCTCTGTCTGGTTTAACCAAATCCAACTGAAAAAGAAGAGATGTTCTATGACTAGAAAGTGTATTTAATTGCTATCAGAACTTTGAGAACTTTCCTCAGCATTAATTGTTGAAGATTTTTAGTGTCCCTTGAAAAGATTGTTAAATTCTGAACCTTAGAGAAAGAAAGAGCTTGCTGTAATCTCAAGCACCACAATTGCTGTACATTAGCAATGGAGTTTTGTTGCTGACAGTGGGGCAGTAGAGATCTCTGTCAATAACACAGGTAATCTTGGAAAAAAAGACAAAATAAAACAAAGAAACAAACAAATGAAAATAATTTTTTAAAAAGGGAAAAACTTAGAATACTTTAGGGCATGTATTAGTAGTATATGCTATTCCTGATTTTTATAAACAAATGAATATAAAAAGGTTTGCCACACAGGACTTTTTCGTGTTTTTAAGGTATGGCATTATACATGCTGGTGGCATAGGAAAGTACCTCAGTGACTGGATCCTTCAGGGGGAGCCTCCATTTGACCTGATAGAATTAGATCCCAACCGCTATGGAAAGTGGACCACCACAGAATACACAGCAGCCAAAGCCAGAGAATCTTATGGTTTCAATAACATTGGTAAGAAGGTTATTTTTAAAAATACATTTATACCCTAAAAATGGATTCCAACAAAGCTGCATCTAGATTTTTTCTGTTTATATCTGTACTAATATATGTTCTGTCTTGGTGATATACACTATTTAGTATGTCATGGCTTTTGGTTTGTTGTTTGTTTGTTTGTTTTTTCACCCCTCTAGTTGGTTACCCTAAAGAAGAAAGATTTGCTGGGAGACCAACAGAGAGAACCAGTGGGCTGTATGATTTGCTGAAATCAAAATGTTCAATGGGCTTTCATACAGGATGGGAGCAACCTCATTGGTTCTACAAACCTGGAGATGAGACTGGATATAAGTAAATAAAAATTATCTCCCCACTTCCCTCCCCACTCTCCACTCCCCTCCCCCTCCAATTGTCTTGACTACAAGGGCCAGCGGAGTTAAATTTAATAAGAAGCACACATTTATCAATAATTTCATATCTATTAGGTAGATGTTCCATTATTGGTTTTTCTATAGTTTAGAATCCATTTAATTCTAATAATGCAGACATTTCAAAACACACATAGGGGTATCCTGTAACTCTTCTAGTTATGAGGTATCAGGGAGAAGTCTAGCTCAAGGAAAAGATTAGAGAACAATTTTTTCATTATAAATTTGTATTTTTCTCCCTTTCTTATTATCTGAGCAGCAGCACAGAATACTGTTTTCATGGGAAAAGCTGATTCTTCTCTGTATAATTCTCAGTGAAGGAGAAGCCTAATCCTCCTTCTTTATCTTCTGTGCCTGTCAACCTGGTTACCTGCTTGCATCAAGGAGCATCCAGCAAATGTTTTCCACAGGAATACTGGAGTCCCAATCTAAATTAGGCTCATAAAAGAATAGAGACACACTCTGCTGTTCAGAAGTAAAGCCTTTGACACCTTAAACTCAAATAAGTGATTCAGCAACAAAGTATGCTGTAAATTTACACAGGCCCAACTACTACTTTTTCTAGCATTTGAACAGTTCACAGTTTATTGTACAAAATGGTTGATAAAATATCAACCCATATCTTTCTCTGTTGTTAAAGGATTTTAATAATTAAGCTATGTTAGACTAAGGAAAATATTGGGTAAGCTACCTACAAATAAGAAAGTCTATCTCTTTTGAATGATTATTACACTGAAGAAACTGAAGACTACGTTTTGCTGAAAAGAGCACATTTCCAAATTGTGTTTTATGTGTGTAAATGCTCTGTTTCAGACCCAGTTTTCGGCGCACAAATTGGTTTGACCCTGTGGGTCGTGAGTATAAACAGGTTATGGAAAAAGTTGGTGTGATTGACCTGTCACCATTTGGCAAGTTTAAAGTAAAAGGCACAGATTCTGTTAAGCTGCTGGATCATCTATTTGCAAATGTTGTTCCAAAGGTAAATGGGACAATAACTGTTCTGATGTAGGATTTTAGACAAACCAGATCTGTTTCAGAAATGGATAATAAAGCATAATATTATTGTCATATCTCTCAGATACCAAACACACAGATCCTTTGGAGAAATTGCTGTGAAATACAACTGAGTTGTATTTCACTCAGTTAAAAGCATGGACAGTGGGGTTTATACCAAAGTAGCCCCATGTAAAAGTATCTTTTGGCACAAATCATTGAATTGTAGAATGGTTGAGGTTGGAAGGGACCTCTGGAAGTCACCTTGTCCAATCGCATGTTCAAGCAGGTCGCCTGGAGCTCATTGTCCAGGGCTATGCCCACATGGCTTTTAAATATCTCCAAGGATGGAGACTCCACCAGCTCTTTGGGCAGCCTGTTCCTGTGCTTAGTCACCTTTACAGTAAAAAAGTGTTTCCTTGAAACACAGAACCTCTGTGTTTCAAATCTTCATCTAAAGAAGTCCGAGAGAATCTCACTGGGAATTCTTTTACAGTAGTAGGAGAATAGCGTGGCAGCTGCCTGCCTAGAACTCTGCTGTGGCAGCTTCCAGCAGCAGGGGAGAGCAGTCAAAGGTGCTCTTTCCTGACCATAGCTGGATGTCATATTCTCCCAGGATGCCCAAGGGAACAGTTTTGTTGTTTGATTGGTTGTTTTGTTGGTTTGGGGTTGTTGGTTTGTTTTTTTTTTTTAATGTGACCCTTGTTTATTTTCCACCCCCCTCATACTGGCTGTTTTAAAGATGGCTGCCTGAGGCAGGCAGGGTTGCAAACATTCAGGATATTCAGCTTTCAGCTCACACCTGTCTTTTCTCCACACTTGTGGCTGCTCAGAGATCCTCAGAATGTGATCCTGTTTTCAAAAGCGGCACACTGTGACAAATTACCTTGGGTCTCAGTTTATGGTAGTGCTCCATGAGTGTCTTTATCTTCCTGCTTTGTTAACCACTCTGATCTAGTGATTTTAACTTCAGAGACAGAGCAAGCAGATTGTTCCTTTCTGAAATGCTACAGCCATGGGGTTTGCTCATTTCAGCACAGATTTTTAGTAAGTTTTTGCTGCAGGTGGTGATTTTAGCTGTTTCAGACAGCAGAGGGAGGAAGCACAGGGAAACAGTAGCTACAATTGAGGGTAGACAACTTCTCAGAGGTCAGAGCCAACTGAATGGGAAGACTGTACACAACAGTGGTGCCCCATAAGTTCAGGAGAAAGAAGCGCATGAATTGCCATGTAATCATATTTTGTACTGTATTAATTTAAATATTGAAAGTTTGTCTTCTTTCTAGCTTGAGGTAGAGGTGGGGCAACTTATCAGTGGACATGGATAACACTTTGCTGAATATATTTGTATGGTGGGGGAAAGCTGGGTTAAACAGGAAATTATGAGAATGAAGCCAGTGCTTTCTATGGAGTTTAGTCAGTATTGCTATGGGGAAAAAGAAAAAAACACGGCAAAATAACAACAGCTTATGAGTCCACTTAAAAGTCCAGTGTTCACAACAGTTGCTTATTTAAGCTGTCTGTTTTTTGGGACCATTCATGCTTATCTGCATCATAAAATAATTCAGTGAAGTTACTGGAGATATACTTGTTCACAGACAGGTTGAGTGTGACTACAATCAGATGCTGAAAATTCAATTATGTGCCTGTAAGATGCCAGTAACTATATTAATGTAATATGACATTGCAGAAGAATGTTAATATCTGCAATATTTCTCCTTTTTCCATTCATTGTCTGGAAGCTAGGTACTGGCAGGGTGATTGACAAGGTTCTTATAAGAGCAGGATGAAATAAGAGAGAATAAATTCTGCCTCTAGAACCAGACCAGCAACAACAGCTATGGCACATTCATGTTTTTGTTTGCATGAATTGTATCTGTATGAACATATACATGTTTTATGGTCACAGCTAAGTAACTGTTATTTGAACTTTTGCCTCTAGAGATCATGTTTCTACATGGAACCCAGTTCAAAAGTAGAGATGAATGTTCATAGTCAGCAACCACATAAAATATAAAAGCATACATAAATCAGGGCCACAAAAGCATAAGCCAGCTCAGTATTTCTTTCTTTAAAGTAAGGAGCAAAGTAGTGTTATCCTTTTAAGATCTGAAACCCTTATTCACATGACTGAGAGTATTTATGCCAATAAGACAGATTTTTTTATTCTGATGATCAGAGAAAAAGCTAAAATTGATTGAATTTGCATTGAAGATGCATTCTTAGATCAAACATAGCTTAAGAACACCTTGTGTAATACATAAACAATATTTGCAAAGGTCTTGATTTACCTCATTTCAAAAATTTCAATTCTTTTATGAAGGAGAATGTGAGATTTCCACTGTAAGACGTAAGCCTGGCCAATTGTGTATCTGTCTGCTCCTATGATGGCATAGCAGAACAAACATAAGAACATTCTTTCAAGGAAAGACATATTTCTATATATTTCATAATGTTTAGGAATTCAAAGGGTTTATTTTGCATTCTTAATAACAGCAAATTCTACTCTGTAGGTGGGTTCCACAAATATAAGCCATATGTTAACACCGAGAGGAAAAGTTTATGCTGAGCTAACAGTCTCTCAACTGTCTCCTGGAGAATTTATGCTTGTAACTGGCTCGGGTTCAGAACTCCATGATCTGAGGTTAGTTTATTTTTGATACAGTAAGTACACAGTGCTATACAGTTGCATTAATATAGAAACCTTTTCACTAAGTGCCAAATTCTTAATTATTACTCAACAAACCTTTTTCTAGGTTAAAGAGAATTCTACTTATTTATTGATTTTGGTTTCTTAGAAACTTGGTTGAGTTGAATCCTAGAGTATAAGCAGTTGGATTATCGTTGATGTAAAAGGATGGAGAATTTACTGATAGTTATGTAATACACTTCAGTGGAGGTAGTTCTTGTTTTATTGTTTAACCTGTTTGTGTTTGGCATTGAATGATGAAACAGAGCATAGTTGTTCCTTTCTAGTGTTTTCTCTTACGCAAAAAAGAAAATTGGCTTTGAACATGGATGACCCCATGGGCACTGACCTAGCCAACACAGATGGGTAGTGCAGTCTTCCTGACACTGTGGTAATGTCTTCTGCTTTGGGCTCTGGAGTCACAAAGCAAAACAACAGAAAGAAAGGAGTTAGAAGCAGTTGCAGGATGACTTCAGTAAAAACGCTTTCCACAGATGAGAATTGTAAGTGACATTTCTAGTGCTCTAAGTGGCTGTACATACATACTAAGAAAAATAATTTTTTTTACTGGAGATTGCTGACAAATAAGTTACTCAACATGAATCAACACATAGAAGACTGAAATTTGCTACCCCAACATATGATGAATAATGTGCTGTTTCATAACAGTCCCATGGGAATCAGTAGGACCACTGGCACATTCAGGAATTAAACGGCAGAACCAGACCTAATGCATTTACTTCTACAGAATTTCAGAAGTCCTGTTTGGTAGTCCCCTGTGCCTAGATCTTTAAATACTGCCTCAGAAAGCAGTACTTTATAAGATTTTTAAATATACTCCTTTCATTTATTTTATGAGCTTCCTGAAAGACAATACCCAGCTGGTGGTTTTGATTAAATCAAAACTCAAAACTGAACTTCCTGCCAATATTTTAAATACTGTATTCAGGAAGGAACAAGCCTGGTTGTACATTTCTATTGACAGTGGAATTTATTTTGAGATTCTTGTGTTCACTGTGTTTATTGCTCACTCTTTTTATATGTTGACTTTCTACTGACACATTTTGCATCCGAAAGCAAGTCTGTATTCAGTTCTATGAGCTCCTTCTTTGTCTCATATTGAAAATACTGGTCCATCCATTCCAATTCTCTCCTTTCCTGACTGTACCCCAGATGCCTGTGGTCCTATACCAGTATCTCACCGGAAGAGACTGTTCTAACATCAGTGACAAATTTGACTATCTAGTGTAGCACATACTTCCCTTGGTTTTGAGAAGGTGTGGGACTGGGAGCTGCTGGGAAGATGAACACTAACAAAAAAATACTCCTTTTTAATCTTTATCTAAATCAGTTGTTTTGCATAAAAAAGTTTAACATCACTGTTGTGTTTTACATGCAGATGGATAGAAGAGGAAGTAACAAGAGGTAGCTATAAAGTTGAAATAGAAAACATGACAGATGAGATGGGAGTACTTGGTGTAGCAGGTCCATATGCCCGACAGATCCTCCAGAAGCTGACAAGTGAGGATCTGAGTGATGGTTCATTTAAGTTTCTCCAGTCTAGACACTTGAAACTTTCTGATATTGCTGTTACTGCCATAAGGATATCATACACAGGTAAGCAATGGAGAAAATGGACTCTTAAGGAAAGAGGCAGTAATTAAAATAATAAGTGTAACTAAAATTATGTTGAAAAATAAATGTCATCATGTATTTATAAGCAATATGTTCAGAACATTTTATATATAAATGCATGAGGAAATGCAGTACATTGATTTTCAAATGTGATCTGGTCAGGGTCTGTGCTGAGTTTTCCAAGACCTGTTTCTCTAGAATACCCTTTAGTGTAAATATTTATTTGACAGAACAAAAGGCCAGTTCTGATAACCTCTGTGATATTTGCTGCAAAGCCAACGTCAAGAATTGGGTTTGGATTACTGTATATTAGTGTTTGTCAAGTGCCTTGAAAATGTAACACTGTAATGCTCAGTATTTGTTTTTCTCAGTTACTTTTTATTTTTATGTCTATCTCTACTGCAATGGGCTGAATTCAGGCCATTCTGGATCAGCTGAAGCCCTTGTCTTTTGCTGTACTAAATATGATAAAATATACTAATTTTATGCTTATTTACACACAGTTATATTTGCTGTTCACTTGACAAGCCATCATCTGTTTATAATGCCCTTGTAATGACCATTTCTCGTTATGACTTCACTACATGACCTTTTCTTATCAGTTATTCTGATTCCCTCCTCCCGCTCCACCCCAGATCTAGGGCATAACTCATCTGCTGGTTCTTGCAGGGAATTAGCCGTGATGTATGATAGCAGAGTTGACCCTAGAGTGTGAATTAGCACTTACAGCATTGATCCCCACTTTTTACCAAGACAAGGAATGTGTTTATTAGGATTGTTTCATTGCTGAGCTGATGAAACTGTTAATCTTGTTTGTATAACAGGTGAATTGGGCTGGGAGCTCTATCACAGAAAAGAAGATTCTCTAGCTCTTTACAGTGCAATCATGGAAGCTGGCCAAAAAGAGGGAATTGACAACTTTGGAACATATGCTCTGAATGCTTTGCGGCTGGAAAAGGGTTTCCGAGCCTGGGGGGCAGAGGTCAGGAAGTAGAACTTCTTTATTATTCTTTCTGCTTATTTTTTTTTTATTTCATTAAGACTCTGGAGCTTTTAGCCAGAGGTAGCTCAGATAGTATTTGTTCCAGTTTCTCAGTTTAGCATGAAAAGAAAACTTACCTTGAGCAGGAAAAGCTGCTATAGTTCTGAACAGTGTGTTTTCTAAATAAAAATAACTAGTATACTCCATTGCACTGCTGGCACAGAGACACTTATTTTGATTCACTGATGTTTTCCCCTCTTGTGTATAACAAAATCATGAGGGTTTTGCTGAGCTCTAGTGTTTTGAAATCAAAGGTTTGGCTGATATGTTCTGAAAATGTTTTATTTCTGTAATAACTATGCCATGAGAGGCCAATTATTCTTGCTTCGTAATGTATTTGGAACTTTTTCATTTCCCATTAGCTTGTTTTTGCCAAATTTGCTCATTCACAATGTAGAACTACTCAGGGACCCTAGAGAACCTGGGGAAAATTGGTATAATTTCTGCTTACATTAAATTTTTCATAATTCCTTTGAAAAGGAAAGAACTCAGGAAGGTGAAATAGTGGGTATTTAGGGGTCATTTTCGTTTGCCCAATGATAGTTATTTTCATTCTTGCTTTAAATTGTCTAACAAATCATTTCCCCTACACCTAATGGGAAGGGGATAAATAAAATTGGCTTTGTGTTTTATTTTCCTCTGCAGCTATGGCATTCTGCTGTTTTGCAATTAATATGCATACCTCAATTATTCAGTTTTCTGCAGGTTCCATTCTGCTTTGATGAAAAGTCTTGTTTCTTACTGAAATGTGTGTTTACTTTGCCTGTTGAAACTTAGATGAGTGATTTCCATGTCTATATATTAGGCATAATAATAGATATCCTGTTAAAATCACATGTAGGAAGCATACAGTGTATTCAAATGGAAGTTGCCTATATGCAACATGGAAGACTTAGACCCAGGTGTAAATAGAAGGCTGCACGGAATAACCAAATAAATACTCCACAGCCCCAAAGCTAAAAGCTAGGACAGTCCATCATGGACGGATGGCAAATTTTTTTTTTTTTTTTTTTTAAACCAGATGAACTGTGACACTAATCCCTTGGAAGCTGGGCTGGAATACTTTGTCAAGCTAAACAAGGTATGCCTTATTATTTTCAAAGTGATGTATTATGCCCAAGGTTATTCTTTTAAGTCTTTGAAAAGAAAAATTTAATTATCTGTAAAATAAAATAGGTTTAGAAAATGAACTCAGCAAGTTGTTTTCTCTGTATATAAGAATAATTATTAAGTATTGATTTGTTTAAAAAAAAGGTTTGTTATTTTTCTGTTTCTTGCTAACAGGGTTATACATTAGGTCAGAAATTTGCAAATACTCCATGTTTTCTACATGAAAATTAACTCTTTGTGATTTATCTTCATAGAGAAATTTGACTTGTGCTTTTGCAAACATAAAGTATCTATATACAAGCTGAACAAGCCTATTCATATTCTGAAAACATTTAACCTGCTTATTCTTGTTAGAGGAGTTGTCTGTAGGATCATATTCCCTGGCTACCACTCCGGTACAGCAATTACTGAAAAACCCCAATAGATCTCTAATGTAAATTGGGTGCCCTAAAGGAAGGGATATTCCTGACTTAATCTTTCGCCTCAGCTTTTAATCTGTAAAATAGAAAAAGGGCAAATAGAGAAACTTTTTCACAAGAGAGATCAAGAAGAACAAGTAATGTTTATGAGACATTTCATCTTTATAGTAATATAATGTGATACAGATATAAATTCTATTCTTTATTTATGTTCTTTTTATACCTGAAAGGGTAATAAATCAGATAAAAAATTACCCTTGATATTTTTTCACCATATTACATGGAGGCACTGGGGAACTGATAAAAGGAATCCCAAACTTTTAAGTTACAGCTTTAAATAAACAACAAATCTTAAAATTTGGGCAGGCAAGAATTATGGAGGCATGTTAGATTAAAAAAAGTGCATTTATCTTTATGAGACAATTTCACTGAGAGTAACAAGGATGAACCCAGGAAGAATTTCCTCTCCAGCTGTTCAACCTGTCTGTAGATAGTAAAGTTCTTCAACCTGTTCAGGACTGATAAAACACTCATTTTTTGTCCTAATCTAACATCAGTGTGTGCTTTAGCATGAAATACAAGTTCTGAACTTGTCCTTGTTCAGCTATGGAGCTTATCCACTGGAAGGCAAGATGCTCCAGGGGTATCAATGGCAGTTCCTGTATGAAGTGCAGTTACAGCTGTCTCCACTGGGTACTGTAATTTTGCCCAAATCAAAAAAAATTACACATACAAGGGATATATTGTGGAACAGAATATTGTTCAATTTACTCATCAAGGATGTTCCCATCTAGAGGAGAGAATTAGCAGGATTAAAATTGTTAATATTTCTGGGTTTTCTTTCACTTCCATTTGATTGATCTGTTTGGGCATTTTATTTTTAATCTTTATTATTCTTTTTTTTAGTGTAAGCAGGAAAGCAGCCATGAGCGAGGAAAGCTGTTTCTTGCCAAGATGCCCATGCAGAACATGCAAAGGCACTGATATGCATGAAGCACTTGAATCTTTATTGCTCCGTGCACTTCTGGGGTTGGAACAGCTTTCTGGAGCGAGTATTCTCATTGTAGATGAATGGGCGTGGAATGAATCTCCAGCATAGATGCAGAATGTCAGCCTAAAACATTGGCCAGCTTTGCTGAACTAATGTGAAAAAGGAAATAATCAATGTTTATTTGTTGACTCAAATGAGGGCAGTTGTGACTGTATGTTGACACTGCAGAGGTACCTGAGTTAACTCAGATATTGGAAGTGGTCTAAACACTGTAGCATGAAGTGCAATGGGAGATTATTTACTCAGCTTCTTGGCAGCTTGGGGCTGTGAGTCCCAACTCCATGACTCTGGTTTTGGTGTCTGTTTACCATGGCATAGACCTCAGCATACCTTAGAGGCCACCGTGACCGAAGACAAGAAAAATACTCTGTCCTCTGCTCCTATTGTTTAGGAAACTTTCTGCAGAAAAGGGCAAATAGGATACAACTACAAGCGGCAGATACTTAAATCTGTGTGACATCTTGGTCTGTAGGGTTACTGACAGGGATTGTTCCTTTAACTATACGCCCCCAACTGGGGAAAGTGCCTATTTCTGTGGAAATTAAAACCAAAATGCACTGCTCAGTTAATCATATAGTGCTTTAAGAAGCACAGCAACAAGCAGCTGAAATAGCTCACAAAATAGGCAAAAAGACTACAACCTAAGTGGATTTCAAGTGGTATGTCATGGAAGAAATAAACAGCTGCTAAATAGATTAAAGTGAATGAACAACCAAGTGCCAAGTAACAACTCTCAACCAAGTGAGAGTAACACAATCAAAAAGTATTTTAATTTCCATGAGACGGCATTCAAATATCTGGGGAATAAATACAAAGAGATGTAAATGTAATGCTGGTGTTAGTTGCTTCCTCGCGCAGACGGGCAGAGTGGACTGTGATTAAACCAAAGCAGAGAGACAGTAACCGAGTTAATGGTCTGATTTAGAGTATACATTGTCTTCATAACTTTACAGCAAAATCTGTCTGGATTAGCAGTAGGATTGGCTTTTACTATCTGTCATCTTTCTTTCGTTTGTTCAATTAGTGTTACATTTAGTAAATTAGATAGTTGCTAGGTAGCCTCATTCGCTAATACTTTCATCTAATGAATAAGCACTCTGCTACTAAATATTTAAGAGTCCTAATGGTCTTCGTGGCAGGAAATTCATGGAATACAACTAAAGAAGAAAAAGTTGCAATTCTTTTTTTCTCCACATCCCAGAATATTGTTTTAGTTCTGCTGCACATTTGAACTTTCTCAGGTTCAAGTGGTCAGAGATATAGTGTATCACCTCTTAATGCTTTCTACTTTTCAAAACCCTGGTTTAAATTTAATGGCTTTTCCAAATACTACCCCACAAAAAGATAAGCAATCACCAGATATTAATTTACTCCAGACCTTTGTTCTATGGCAGACTCAACTCCATCTGTGTTTACCTTGCCATACGAATAAAAATATAGTGTATGAAATTACAGAGACCTCTCAGTCCCGGAGATCCCACAGTCTCCCTGGGCAGTCCATTCTAATGATTTGCTAGCCTTATATTGGAATGTTTTCTTGCTACGCTTGAAACTTATCATTGATTATTATGTTCAATATTGGCATACAGAAAAAAATAATTCCTTATTTCAGAAGCTGCTCACATGTTCAAGACCTGCTAGCATGTGCCTTTCTCGTGTTCTGAAGTGGTTGATTGTTGGTAGCTAAACCAATATTCTTAAAATAGCCTATTTTTCTCCTGAGCATAACACACTGTAAGTTCCAATAAAACTTGGTGTTAGAGTGAAACACATCCACGTCAATTTGGGTAGCTCAGGAAAATGAATTCTTTCAGGAGGTGTTTCTATGTAAACCCAATAGTGTCAACAGTCATCAAGAGCGTACAGCTACGAAATTCGGTAGTTCACCGTTTTCCGGTTTGTGACCTGTTTTGCTGTATCCTAGGCTGCCATCTCCTGGGCATTCCCTCTGCCGCAACTGCTCACTGCGGTTTGGGAAGAAAGTGCGGCAGGGAGCGGACACCCTCTGGAACTCTGCCCCACTGCGCTCTCCCAGGCCGGGATCTGAGTGCTTAGCTGAGAGTTGGTGTTTGTTTCCTCGTGGAGGAAATACCGTTACCAGAGAGAGTGTTTCTTTGTTGCAGCCCTTTTTATTTACTGGGACAGTCTCTTTGTTCTCCATTCCAAGCTTTTTTACAACACCCAGAATCTCGCTACCTTCAATTTTTCTACGTGTACTCTACCAGCACTTATTTTCTTTGTTTTCTGCTGATTTCCTGTCTGCTTCTCACTATTTATGTCTTATGTCCACCGACCCCACTCAGTGACTGCTTGCATTTCAATCTCAAAAAATGCCTTTTAGACTACAAGCCATCTTCTGACCTTGGCATTGGATTTCTGTGGTGTCTTTTACTATCTATTACACACATAAGCATTTAGTTGCTTCCTTCTTCATTATGAACACAAGTTGTGTCACATCCAGCAACCTCACACAGATGAGTGCATGACTGTAAATCAAAGATACAGTCTTTGTGTATTAATCTATACTTATAACTACACATAAGCTATCTCATGGGAAACTAGAATGAGCGTTTGTAAGACTCTGCCTCCACCCTTTTATTCCTTTGGTAGCAGTTTAACCTTATAGATTCATGCCGTCCTCCTTCCAGTCATCTGTTTCCCTGCTGTTCTGTCTGCCAGAACTGCCCCACAGTATGTCACTTCAACTCACTGTGGTCTAAAGTGGTCTAAAGTGATATGTCCGATTTAATAAAGCACAAGATGATAAATCTTCATAGGGAAAAGGCATTTTTTCATCATTCCACAAACACAGTTTGGAGAAAGAACACCAAAAATGGTTGAACTGGCACATTTAGTATCTTTACCAACGATCTGGATGAGGGGATCAGGTGTACTCCCAGTAAGTTTGCAGATCACACCAAGCTGGGTGGGAATCTTGATCTGCCTGAGGGTAGGAAGGCTCTACAGAGGGATCTGGACAGGCTGGATCAATGGGCTTAGGCCAACTGTATGACATTCAACAAGGCCAAGTGCTGGGTCCTGCACTTGGGTCACAACGACCCCATGCAATGCTACAGGCTTGGGGATGAGTGGCTGGAAAGCTGCCCAGCAGAAAAGGACCTGGGGGTGTTGGGCAACATCTGGCTGAGTATGAGCCGTCAGTGTGTTCAGGTGTCCAAGAAGGCCAATGGCATCCTGGTCTGCAGCAGGAACAGTGTGCCCAGCAGGACTAAGGAAGCAATTGTCCCCTTGTGCTCAGCACTGGTGAGGCTGCACGTCGAGTGTTGTGTTCAGTTTGGGCCCCTCACTACAAGAAAGACATTGAAGTGCTGGAGTGTGTCCAGAGAAGGGCAACGGAGTTGGGGGAGGGTCTGGAGCACAAGTCCTGTGAGGAGCGGCTGAGGGATCTGCGGCTGTTTAGCCTGGAGAGGAGGAGGCTCAGAGGAGACCTTATCGCTCTCTACAGCTCCCTGAAAGGAGGGTGCAGAGAGGTGGGGGTTGGTCTCTTCTCCCAGAGAAGTTATGGGATGAGAAGAAACAGCCTCAAAGCAGCACAAGCCAGGGGATGTTTAGATAAGATATTAAGAAAAATTTCTTCACTGAAAGGGCTGTCAGGCACTGAACAGGCTGCCCAGGGAGGTGGTGGAGTCACCATCCCTGGAGGGATTTAAGAGACATAGATGTGGCACTTAGGGACATGGTTTAGTGGTGGATTTGGCAGTGTGGGTTTGCAGCTTGACTCAATGTCCTTAAGGTTCATTTCCAACCTAAATGATTCTCTGATTCTAATTGCAGAGAGCAGGCTTTCCAAAAGGGAGCACTAGCAGAGTTATCAGTCCTGCCGTGATCCTCCAGGGCTCAGGCCACAAACACCACTGAGTGTGAGATGAAGAAGGTGGGGAAGGTGGCAGAAAAGAAGCTGCACATGTTGACTCTGGGTCTCTGCAGCATTGCAGCATATATAGTCATTTCTATCATCATTCAGGCTGCTGTTCTGATCTATTGACTCTACACTTTTATGATGTGGTCTGTAGTGCTGATAAGCAGTGGTGTGAAATCAAAATATTTTACCTGTGAGAGAGTCATGGGAAGTGTAACCAGGAAAGCAACCACTTGTAATCATTTGCTTATGATTTCCACTACTTTTTTTTTTTTTCTTAAGCAATCACTGGCTTCAAAACAAGAACTGTGTTTGCAGTACCATAGCAAACGATTCAGTTTTATCTTCTCACTTCTAAAATCCAGTATAGGGCATATAGGGCAGGCCTGGGTGGAATACCTGTACTTGCTATCCAGGTCTGTTGGGAGCACTGCTCCAACTCGATGCTGGGCAGGCCAATGCACAAGAATTTCTGCAGCTCCCCTTATTGCCATTCTCTTCCTTTCCTTCACTTTCTTCAACTTGCATCCCCCCTGTTCTTAGAGGAATGACTACAGTAGGGATCACTGACCCCACTCCACAAACTGTTATAAGGTTGTGTTTTGCACCATCTCTAGTCCACGCAAGAAAGAGAGGAGGCAGAAGAAAGAGCACAGACTTTACAGAAGAAGGGATAAGGAGCCTGGGGGAAAGCAGGGTGATCTGAAAAGGGATGGAGGAAAAGTGCCAGGTGTTTGAGAAGGAGGAAGCATACTTTTTTTCCCTCCCCTCTCTCTTTCACTCCCCATTTAATGTACCTGCAACGTATTTATTCAGTGTACTTTTTCCACCTAAATCCTGTCCCTATCCAAATTAAAATTTAGGAGTGAAACCATATTCTATGGTTACTTCATTTGATGTCCAGAGGGTCACAAACCAGAGGATTTATTCCATAAATTTATATGGGGCATGAAACACATTAGAAAGTATCTGCTATGTTTTGTTATCTGTATAAAATGCATACCTAGGTCACTCTGAGTGTGTTTGTTGAGCCATGTAAGCCAACTGCCATAAGCACCTACTGAGCTAGGAATTTTGAGTCAAAATAATTCCATAGTTCATCAGTGGTTTGTAACATATCAATTTCTTAGAGCTGCTTGTTTGCATACAAGAAGAGCTTAGGCAGATTGAATAAAAGGTGCCCTGATCCAGGTGCCATACATACTGAGTAGCCACATCTCCCTTAGAAAACTTGTTTTTGTGGTGTAAACTGTAGCTTTGGTTTGTTGCAGAAAAAGAAACTTGTCAAATATTTGCTATTTGCAGAAGAATGTGATCTTCAGTTATCACACCGGTGAGGAGGGTATCATTTGAAATGTTACCCTGAAATTATTCAAGACCATCCGACTAAGAATGATTAATTATATAATGTTGCATTGATGCTGTCTCCATGTGTTGTAACATGATGGTTATAGCAGCTTGCAGCAGCTGTTGGTGCTGCCTTACTCAGTTGGGTGGCTTGGTGTACATAATTTGGCTGTATGCCCACAGTCATAAGTAACATACCAAATAAATTGTGACAGTTCATTATTAAGAGATTTGCATATCTGTGCTGCCAGTTATTGTTGAATGGATCTGACATTTTTCTTCCTAGATACCTAGACTTCATTCTGCTAAACTGCAGAATCAAAACAAACGAAAAACCAAACCAAAACAAAAACCCAAACCCTGAAAGTTTTATAGATCATTTCTATTCCTTTGCTTCCCTTAAAGCACAAAAGATATTTACAGAGGACTAGAATTAGGATCTGTATGCTGTTGAAAGCCAAGCAAACTTGAAACACAGTAAGTTAAACTTTTCAGGGTACCTCACTGTGTCTAAAAATCACCTCATTGGTTAATTTCTCCTGAACTCTTTTAAAAAAAAAAAAAGTTTTTATCATGTGCTAGAAAACACATGGTACCTTAAACAAGGTAAAAAGCCTGATGAGAGCAAGGGCAAGAAAAATATGTATATCTGATATATTAATAGATGAGGTGATCAGTAGGCTCCATTTAGCTATAATCTGTTTGAAACTATTAATTTATTTATGTTTGTGCTATGATTTTCCATTGTAACCTGTCTATTAAGAAACACAAGTAAAAAGCACAACCCATCTCTTTTGGTTTTATCTGGTGAACTGCACTCAAAGAATATGAAGCTGAGGAGTGGATATTGTCTTTATCTTGTATCTCAGAACTGCTCTTACTTTATGTGAAAAACATATCTGCCAAAGCTTAATGCTTTGGGACCTCGTCCTAGGACAATGGAAGGTCTTTTGTGTTTTAGGTTTTGTTTATTAGGACTCTCTTTAAGTAATAAAACTTTTATTTGTCAAGTGATTTTTTTTAATGAGACACTAAAAGCAGCTTTAGATTTTATATGTATTTCAAGTTAGAATTGTTTAGGGTTTTCCTTTGTTTCTGTTCCTTTTCTTATTCTTTTAAATAATATTTTTACGGAATTATACTCTTTTGAAAAGGATTTTTTTCTTGCATTATATTTAGCGTGACAAGCTAAGTCAAATAGAAGTAAAAACCAAACTGACTTTTTCTTCTGGAAACAGGAAGCAGTTGTTACCAAGAGTAGCCAGACTGAGCTGAATGAATCAGTTCTCAAAGTGATGTTTTGACTGGAATGAACAACCTCATGCACACACACTCATAAATCAAGAACAAATAGTGGTGGAAATGTATTTAGTGTACATTTGACATGGATACCCAAGAACTGTAAAATAAGAAGACTGAACTAGTCAGGTCCATATGGTTAGAATTTCTTAAGAAGTTGCTTTAAATGTTTTAAAAATGTATATATACATACTTTCTGCAGTTGTATGTAGTATATACATATATCTTTATACATAATTTTTATCTGTGTTCCTATATGTATGTGTGCATTTATATATGTCAATATACATATATATACATTGTTGCAGAGTGTGTGTGTATATATTTTTTTATATATTTTTGTATATTTTGCAGAGTTTGAATCCTAGGTTACCCCTTGATTGTTTTTCCAGGCCATGATTCTAAAAAGGCAAGAATATTCTTAACCTTCAAGGAACATAAAATAACAAAGAGCAAACACATTAAACAAAATCCTCCAAATCCACCTCCAGTTAGCATAAGAACTATGTAGTGATTTATTCCAGGTGGCCAAAAGCCTTTACCAGTTAAAATTAATTAAAAATTAAGGGTAAGAATTTAATTTTGTATCTGTAACCAATAAGCAAAGAATGATCCAGAGATAGATTCTAAAGCCTGCTAGCTGCTTGCTCTAATGGTTTCCATATCTAAAAGGTAATTGAGAAGTGGAAGTCAAAATTATTTTTGCTGTCAACTTCAAGGTTCCAGTGATTAGTATATTAACAGGAGTTAACCATCATCTATAAAATTAATCTGGAAGTGACCTGTAAAAGCAGTACACATCTGTTACCAGGTCGTACTTAAGGCTCTGCTTATGATTGCTGCATTAACCTCTATGGAAACTGTTTTTCCATTTCTAAATGAGGAATTTATAGAGGTATAAATTAACCAGAAATCTTGAATTTAAAAACAAACAAATGAACAAACAAAAAACAACAAACAAACAACAACAGAAAAACCCCACACACAACAACCCCAAACATGAAAATGATAAATGCATTATAAAGCTTTCATCTCTCTCTACATCTATGCACTTATAATACCTGAATAAAAAAATAAGTATATCTGAAAAAAAGGAGCTATGCTGCCAGTACAGCAGTAATGTATCAGTGCTGTGTGATACAGCATTCCCAAAGGCACAGGTTACAATTCTTTTCTCTATAAAACCTGATGGTGACTCGGCCGAGGAAAAGGGCACAGTAGAAGGCGGCTGTTGGAAGCTGGTTCTGAGAGAGTCCTGCCTGTTGCCACTCTTATATTACTAAGAGACCCAAAAGTGGGAAATTACAGACATTCATCCTGCTGGTTTAGATGTCTTAAGTGTATCAATAACATCGACATTGGGTTGGCAAATATGATATAGGACTGAAGGGAGACCTAACCTCTTCCAGAGCAGCAGGTAGGAGACAGAAGTCCCCAGCATATATGACATTGTATTTGAGTACTTGTGTTTAGTTCCACAGTTACATTCCTCAAGACTAAATACTAGATTCTACATTAACGTGTGTAGAAAGGAGTGATTCAGTGCTAAGCATACCTGTAGAATATTTACTTCCTTGGTCTTTGTTTGTCATGCAAAGCATTTTAGTCAGTGTCTCGTGCTGTGGTATACCGTTTCATTTCTTCATCAGTGAACAAGGGAAGAGCTACTGATGCCATCTATCTGGACTTCTGTGGTTCATTTGGCATGGTCACCCACAACATCATTCTCTCTAAACTGGAAAGAGATGGATTTGATGAATGGACTATTCAGTGGATAAGGAATTGGCTGGATGGTAGCATCCAGAAAATAGTGGTCAGCGGCTCAATGTCCACAGAGAGATTGCTGACAAGTGGTGTCCTTCATCAGGTGTCCATACTGGAACCAGTACTGTTTAATATCTTCATCAGCAACATAGACAGTGGGTTCGAGTGTACTCTCAGCAAATTTTCAGGTGACACCAAGCTGAGTGATGCAGTTGAAATGCCTGAGGGACAGGATGCCATCCAGAGGGACCGGGACAAGCTCGAGAAGTGGGCCCTTGTGACCCTCATGAGGTTCAACAAGGCCAAGTGCAAGGTCCTGCACCTGGGTCAGGGCAACCCCTGGTATCAATACGGGCTGGGGGATAAAGGGACTGAGAGCAGTCCTGCTGAGAAGGACTTTGGAATGCTTGTGGATAAAAAACTGGACATTATCTGGCAATGTGTGCTTGAAGTCCAGAAAGCCAAACACATCATGGTCTGTATCAAGAAAAACATGGCCAGCAAGTTGAGGGGCATTATAAGAAAGATGGGGACAGACTTTTTTAGCAGGGCCTGTAGTGATAGGACAAGGGGTAATGGTTTTAAACTAAAAGAGGGTAGATTAAGACTAGATATAAGGAATAAATATTTTGTGATGATGGTTTTGAAACACTGGAACAAGTTGTCCAGAGAGATGGGCAACCCACCATCCCTGGAAACATTCAACGTCAGGTTACAGGGGGTTCTGAGTAACCTGATCTTAGTTGAAGATGTCCTTGCTCATTGCTGGGGGTTGGGACTAGATGACTTTTAAAGGTCCCTTCCAACTCAAACAATTCTATTATTTGTGTTTCTAGTTGTAGGTGTTTCCTTTCATAAATATTCCTGCGTAGTAGAAAGTGAGAGGGAGCTACCAGTACATGGTTATTGTCTGGTCTGAGATCTTTGCTTTATCTTTTCCAGCATCATCTTGAAAGATAAATTCCAAAATGAATCCCTACAGTCCCTTCTTTTTCTGATGTGGACTGTATGCCATGCTGTCTTTTCCCAAAGGGGGCCACCTATGATCCTTACGTGCAATACCTGCCTTATCCTCAGTTGGTCCACCTTGATTTTCAGACTAACTGCTGCATAATTGGTTCATAAGCTGTTCTCCATTACTGCTTACAAAGTCCTAAAACTTCTCATAACTTTACTAATTTCTTTTGACCCTACACATAGACATATGTGAACCTGAACACGTACTACAGAAATAAGAACTCATGAACTAGCTGCATGATAATCTATTCCAAGTGTAATATGTGCTGCTTTTAATTCTGACAGTGCAATAACTCTCTACAGAAGTTAAAGAACATTACCAGAAACAGTATTTTTGGCATCTTCAACAATATTTCCTTCTTTTCTCCTAAACATTCATCAAATGAATATAAAACGTGATGCCAACCTGTTGGAGATGTCACAGTGACCTAAGATCAAGTGTTCTAAATAGGTTTCACTGCTACTCATCTCAGCAAGGCTGGAAAGCTAGGGGACCTTGTAACTGCTATTCTGTTTCTTGCCCATGGGGGCAGGCTGGTGTTTATCTGGCAGATTTGTTGAATACAAATCTTCTGTTCTGTCTGATCTATACCTTTAAAGAATAAATTACTAGGCAGAATTTGTCAGCTACTGTTCCTAGTATTTACTGCACAGTTATTACCAATACTGATATCCAGCCTGATTACTATTCTATCTACTGTCCAGATGGTCAGCGTCTTTGAAAGAGGCTTTCTCTTGGTTCTTTGGGCATTCTGTCAAGGACCACAAAGTTTATAACTCCTCTTTCTATACCTTCTTTTTCCAATTTATTCACTACCCAGCCAACAACATAAGGAAGTTGTCTGAGTTACATTTAAGGCTCAGGAAATAACAGTGTGAGACAAGTCAGGTTCACAGCTACTGGTAGGCAAAATAAGCTCATACCTGTGAACCTGGCTGTGGAATCAGGCTAGCTCAGTGGAATCAGCTCAACATTATCGCATACAAGGAATACTGTCTTATATACCCCTTAGTATTCAGAGACTTTCTGATGGCTCCCCCCGGTACTTGTCACACATTTATGCAGTCTGATTGTGGAAATACGAGAATCTGCTTGTACCTTTATAGGCAATCTGAAAATAATACTCCAGATAATGGTATTATTCTTTAACTAACAAGCTGCATTATTCCACAAAATGGTAGATACGGGGAAGAAACATACATGCCCTAAAACAAGAATATGGAACAAACTGCCAGCTCTGCAACCTGGCAGAGACACCTAAGTGGAATAGTGACAAGTTACTGTCATGGTTGCTGATGGCATCAAAAAGAATGTGTGTCCACATAAGGAGGACAGGGCTTTAGGATTTGGGTGTTGGTATTACATGTTTTTTATAGCGGCTGAAATGGAACAGTCTTCTGGCTCACAACCTTAAGAGGGAGACCGTCTCGTAACACACGGCTCACTACGTAAGTATTTCTACTACACTTGGAATTATGGATATTAAAGGACTGAGATATAGAAAAACTAATATACTCAATAAAGTTACCAAGATCTAATGTACTAATATAAACCCACCAAGATACAAGATATAATATCTGTCAAAGATTTTATTTGATCTGTATTTCCTGTAGAATACTTAAGTGATAGAAAAACAAATGAAGACAAACTTTTTGCAGAATCCAAATAACCATATGTCATCATTATCTTCTATTTTTTTCAGCCAGCAGACTTTACAGGAAAGCAAGCACTGAAGCAGATTAAAGAAAAGGGGCTCAAAAGACGACTGGTATATCTCACCCTAGAAACGGATAACGTGGATCCAGAGGGAAATGAAAGTGTGTGGCATAATGGCAAGGTAAAGGACTATAGATCACATTACAGTAAGATGATGTTAATTCTCCATGAACAGAATCTTTTGTGTTTCAAGTGTGAATACATTATTTTTGTTCTACTGGCACAGAACAATTTGAAGCTATGATAACCATTTTCTAGTCTTCAAGCAGGAAGCAAAGGCTAACTAAATATCTACAAAGAAAATGTGAGATATCATCAAGTCACAGAAACTAGAGTCAGAACAGACTAATGTATTAACTCATTCATTGTCTTCTCCTGCAAGTTCACCATTGTCCTAGCAACACTTTTGCTATTCACTTAAAAAACAACAGCAAGTTTAGGCCTCCACATTTCAGCACAGATATTGCATGTTGAAATGCTCACCGGCAGTTAAATTATTGCTTATAACAAACATGCCTGTGTATAGTGTTTGTTCCAGTGAAAACTCAAGTGAACACAATAGGAATAGACTGTTTTTTCAAGAGCAAAACCTTCCCAGTTTAAGATGACATCACCCACAGTAGAGAATATTATGAACTGCAGGACACACTTGAAATTTGCTTGATGTCTAAAGTGTATACACCAAAACTTGTATATGACATGTATAGTTGTTTGGTCTGTTGATTGGTGGTGTGGTTGTTTTTTTTAAGAAAACCTCACTGTATATTGAAAATAAAGATACATGTTTGTAATTTTTTTCAGGTTATTGGCAACACCACATCTGGAAGTTTCAGTTACAGTGCTCAGCAGAGTCTGGCTTTTGCGTATGTTCCCACAGAACTCAGCAAAGTTGGACAGAAATTGGAAGTTGAACTTCTAGGAAAAAATTACCCAGCAGCCATTGTACAAGAGCCACTGGTGCTGACCGAACCAACAAGAATGCGATTGCAAAGAAAGGGTGAAAGTCCCAAAGTATAAAGACAGATGAGGATACAGGAAACTGCAGCAGGAAATAGTTCCATTAATATGCATGAAATTTAGAGAGACAAAATACTCCGGTTTGCTAACTACTAGACACAAGATCCTCATTGCCATATATCAGTGATAAATTTGATGGTGTTACCCTCTTGCTTCCTTGTATGGGCTATTCACATCAGAGATCTGAGCAGAGTTCACTATGCATTCTCTCTTCTCAGTAGCACTTGTGAGCAGAAAGTGGCAGGGAATTAATAGATCCTTGATTCAGCTTGCTCCCACATTAGCTGGTAGATCTGAATTAATACAGAGGAGAAAGTTGCTCTTGGAATTGGTCAATAGTAACTTCTTCCTCCTTGACACTCACAATTCCTCCTTTGCCTGTCCTCAGGGCAAAGTAGCTTATCATTGCTCCTTAGAACATGACATCCCAAACGTATCATTGAAGTAACATACCTCCCTGCAACCATTAAAAATAATAAAGGCAATGCTAAAGGCAAATTGAACTGTTAGAATTTTTTCCCTGGCAGGAATTCTTACAAAAGATCAAAATCTAATTCTTCATAACAAAACAATTATTGGAAGCCCATACTTCATTATTTTTTATGAATCATCTGGTAGATCACCTGTAATGTTCTACAACACACAGGATGTTATGCTCAGTTTTGAACAGAATTTTAAGTACTGTATCATGTCCTAAATTTTACTGTTCTAAATCTGAAGAGCTAGTCTGACACCAGATAACTTCTGTTCTTCCTTTTCCTGTTAATTATAGATTGAACAGCAGTATGAGCCATATGTTGTTACAGAGGAATATTAAATGAAAAAAAAATTCCACAGCAGAGGAACTTTATTCAGTGTTAAGTATTTGATAACCCAAATAAGCAGGGTTGGGATAACACAGACAATGGGAACACACTAAATTGTTAAAACAGTCTTCTGAATTCCATAATATGTTCAGCAATTCTTCTGAATAAAAACAATGTCACAATTTTCAACTTATGAAGAGTTACACTCCCCTGTAGGCTATAGATATACCTTTTTGAAGTACATATGAATATGAATAATGTCCAAATTGTACTTGCTCCAAAGGAGTTGGTGCCTCTAAATCTTCAAGAAGATTTTCTTCTTTCTTCAAAAAAGAAAATGTAATAAATAGAATATGTCAGGAGGAACACAGTTTGAATAATGAACACTTGCTCTTCCTAAAGTACTATCCTGAGTGAAAAATCAATTCAGAAATCATTTTTTGTTATGCATTCATCAGTGATTTAGTTCTGCTTTGCTGAACCAATCAGAGATGTTACTTTTTCTAAAGGTGACATTATCTGTAACGAGGCACTTAGCCGCTATCTTTCCTTGAGCATCTAAGAAGTCTAAAATACAACACAATGCTACATGGTTTTATTTAGACTGTGGAGGGGAAGAGTAATTCTTAGGAATATAGTTTTTACTTTCAGTATTTCCCAAGAACATGCAAATTCACTAGACATGACATCCTGCCTGTACAGTAACAGTAATCCTGAGACAGGCTCTCACATATACTTTCCTAATAAGCTTTGCTGTGCCAAAACTCTGTTTCAGTGATGCCTTCCACATCCCAACCTGAAAGTTAGCATCATGTTTGAAACTTCTTTTTTGGCTTGGAAGAAACAAGTGTTGTCGAGTTATCAAGTGATCACTTGATCAAGTGATCTGTCAAGCAGATCACTCTGTGCAGAAGGGGCAGGTTTTCTGCAACCTGAGCAAAAGGTAAGGAAGCACAGACGTTCTTCCTGCAGCCCAGTGAGCTCAGAAACTGTACCCTCCGTGGGCATGTACTGCATTTCCAGATGTCACATCCTAACCCTAATTTCTCCTTATAGCTGATGCAGACAGCTACCTGCCTTGTTTTACTGTGTAGAATTAAGCAGGCCCAAACACTGATTTCTTTATGGGCTTTTTATTGACAGCTGTTATCACCTAAGTCTCACCAAGACTAAGCTTCAGCCAGTTAATTTTCGTTTAGATTCAAGATTTAGGGAAGTAGTCAAAGAAACCCTATTGTGTGCTCTTTCTGGGAGAAGGCAATGCCAAGTGAAGTTTCTTTCCTTCAGCCAACTTGTAAGACCAGAGCAACTCCCTGTTCATCACTGACTGTATGTAAGGCAAATGGAATACCCAAGAGTTTCTTGCACTGTTACCTCTTAAAAACATCTGTGCTGTCTGTTTGACAAGGCACTCAGGAACAGTGGTGCCTGGAGTAGTTTTAAGCAGGCATAGCTGACTATTAGAACAGCTGTAGCTATGACAGCCGTATGTCCGACAGGGCTTCCCAGTTGACCCTAACTAGTTTTTTACTGCTCTGATACCCAAGTCAGCTTGCTGAGTATTTATTAGAATAGCCCGACATGGCAGCACTTTGCACAGTGTGGATAAACAAAACTGTAAGGGGATGAAGCTTTACGAATCAGGCCTGCACCCCTAGAGAGGTTCACACATATAAGTCAATCTTTCAGGGTTATAAAAACAAATTATAAACCTGGAGAGATGAAGAGAGGGGAGTGTTCAGCAGCTGTCATGGTTTCCTGTCACCGCTTCTTTTCATTACAGGTTGTGATACGGTGTTGCATAAACTTGTGGTGTCAAGATACAGCAAGAGGAAGTGACTAGGAGCACGAAAGTAGTACATCCATGTTTTCAGAGGGCTTCTAACCAATCAAACAGAAGTACCAGAGTAGAAAGACTGGCAGGGACATCTTTTGAGTCTTCTGCAACCCCATTAGCTAACAGAGGAGACACCAATGTAATGTGGTGAAAAAATGACAGTTGGTCATCTAGGAAATTTTCTGAAATACTCAAATCCGTGTGTGCAGAGAGATCAGGCAGTTTTTTCAGACACACCTTTTGGCATTTTCCTTTATTCTTCTTCCATCTCCAGGGAGTTTTGCTACACAGGAGTAGGTGTTACTATTATCGTTTGAATTTTTGCTTCAAGTTCCCCTGTGCTATGGCAAGCAATTTAATGTTTTAATCCTGGCAGCTCAGGCAACCAGGTTATCCAGTTGTGATGGAGCTGGTAACCAGGAAATAACTCTTGACACTCCTCTACAAGGGAATGTAGTTCAGCTGCACTTGAACAACATGTTATCTTTGGAAACGTCAGGTGAATAGCTATTATGAATTTTATTGCAAAATCTGTATCCAAAATTTCTGATTTCACCAGCCCTGTGTAGATTTTCAAATTATTTTGAATGAACAAGAATGGTTTCCATAGCATGTGCTAACATTTGAATGGAACTTTACCTATAATAAGAACATGGAGGAAGTTAGTAAAATACACAGTTCAGTGAGACAGCCGTGACTGGTGGTGGGATCTGAACTAAAAACAGGAGAAGTCGGAACTTTCCAACATTTTGAACAGTATGAATCACATCTCAACGAAGAAAATACAACTCATAGTCACATACCAGCTTGTCAGCAATTTTGGAATTTACTTCAGGGAAAACTGACTTTAGGACAGTATTGTTGCTTCTGGTTCCAATACCAGCTGTGGGCCACAGCACATTCCTACTGTAGAAAAAAATGCGGCAGGACTCATCATTGCTGTTGTTTTCAAACCAGCAGGGAATCCTTTGGGATTTATAAATAAATTCTGGTAAATTCATAGGTTTATCCTCTACACTTCATACACAGGAGCGGTAACTTTCTTTCTACAGAGACTTGCCAGTCAAAAAGGAAGTAAGACAGGACTCTAGCATAGTCAGTATTCGGTTTTCTTACTAAAAAATACGATTTTTTAACGTGGATTTTACTTTCACCAAATGGCTGTATAAATTTGGGAATGCACGTATGTATAATTGCAGCTAAATGTGAAACAGATGGTTATTTGATCTTCAACTGGACACTGAACTCTGTATGTATTCCATGGACGAACATAACTGATCAGTGTTGACAGCTATTTCTGTCCTTTCACGGTCTCAGATTTTACATCAAGATCGTAACTAAGGTAGTGGTCGTTTACAGTATTGCTTTAGACGATTACACGGTTTGAAGAAACAGCCCTGTTGACATAGCTGTTATTTCTGCTCCTGGGTTGCTTCACTTCCTTCCTACACAGTAACAGCCACGAGCACCGTCGTACAACCGGGCCTGGATCAAGGCTTCTCATACGGACAGAACGAAGAGCAAAAAGCACTGGGTCTCTCACGGTTTTGCAGAAGGGGCAGACGGGGAGGGGATGAGATTTACAACTGATGGTGGCAGGGGAGAGACCACGCAGTTCCTCCTACAGCAATAATTCCCATCTCCCACAGCTCAGCTGTGTCTCCAGTGACGGTGGCAACTTGGTTTCCCCAGGCCGTAGCCCAGGTTGGCACGCAGGGAGGCCATGCCCGTTTTCCAGCTGCCCCACTTTGCTTATGCACAGAATAAACTCTGTCCACACTGCGAGGTCTGGATGAGCTGCCGTCGGGTTGAGGGTACAAGGAACAACAGTCCGGTTACTTGTACCGGGATACACTCTGTCCTCTCCTCAAACTGATCATAGAATCATAGAATCATAGAATGGTTTGGGTTGGAAGGGACCTTAAAGATCATCCAGTTCCAACCCCCCTGCCATGGGCAGGCCCCCCTTCCACTAGACCAGGTTGCTCAAAGCCACATCCAGCCTGGCCTTGGACACTTCCAGGGATGGGGCATCCACAGCTTCTCTGGGCAACCTGCACCAGTGCCTCACCACCCTCACTGTGAAGAATTTCTTCCTGATATCTAATCTAAACCTCCCTGATTTCAATTTATACCCACTACCCCTTGACTTCCATGGAAACGCTGCTGACTGAGCCCAGGTTTGCAAATACTGCCCCGGTTCTGCTAGGAAAGGCTCCATGGCTTGGAATGTGGGAGCTGAAGGAAGATGAACTCCAGCATCCCGGGGTAGGATGCTCCACCAACACCGGCAACAACTTTACTCTCTCCTTTTGGCAGGTTTCACAACGGGCCTACCGCC
>NW_010228896.1:0-10488 GCF_000690775.1 Eurypyga helias
CCCATGTTGACTGGGCCTGATCACCAGGCAATGATACAATCATAGAATCTCTGTGATTCTTCAAGGTGAAAACAACTGTATAAATACAGTGTTAGGCCTTCATCACCTTACCCTTCTGAGAGAAGATGTCTTGACCCACAAGAATAATTTGTGTATCATGTCCCTGATGGTTGTGTATCTAGAATGCCTGTTTATTGTAGGACCTGCCATGATATGACTGCCAATACACTTTGCTTTTTGCTTCCCAACTTATCTTTTTGGGGATATATGTTTGAAAAGGTATCAGCTTTTCAATATGATGACGGAACAATGCTACTGATATTTTCCTCTGAGTAGTGATATTGAAGAACTTTGCAAACAAAATTATACCTTATGCAGTTCTTTGTCATTCTCAATACATTTGGAGACAAGTAAACAACTCTAGATAAAAAATCAAAATCATCTCTGTACCACTTTATGTTGATTTTTCATTATGAAGAGTGGCTTGTAAAACTGGGATTAGAACCAGCTTTCTCCAGTATTATCAGGACAAGTCTTTTCATTGGGAATTCCCAAACCACTTTTTTGCCGGTTATGGCCAATGAAGTATCTTATGTATGCCACAAAGGACCATTTGCACAGCAGCATCCTCAGCAGAGCATGCGGATTGTCAGGACTTTAACATCTGTGATATTTCTTCCAGCTGCTCAGACAGTGGAGTTTTCTGCAAATGAGATGCCAGAAAACCCTTCAGCTGTACACTCCTGATCCTGTCTTCTTCCCAGACCAAGCCACAGTATGAGTATTAGTTATGTATTTGTTTTTGCCACTGGTCCACTAATGCCATTTAAGTGACCAAGATGAATGTAACAGACAAGAAGCTAAGAAGGGACTGTATGGTGAAATGCAGCTAAATAAAGTAGCTGCACACCACCTTGGTGAAAATGTTTTTTGATAGTGATATGAGTTTCGTTATTCTCTGTGTGATGTCTCAGCTTTCATTGGCTTTCTGCTTTAGGAAGAACACTTCAGGAAAATGTCTACTGACTTTGTTGCTGGAATACACCTTTTGCGAGAGATTCTAAAAATCTTGGTTTATTCTTTAGTTAAAAGTAGGCAGTGAGGGAGATGATGTAGGATATTTAGCACTGAGAAGACAGAAAAGCTTGTTCCAAATTCTAAGGTTCTTACCAATGTAATTGAAGGTAGGGCTTGCCTTTAAAAAAAACAAACGAACAAACAAAAAAAAAAATGCTCAGACAAAAAAGACAGAAACACATCACCACTAAAAAAACAAACAAACAAACAAAACCCAAACAAAACCAAGACCAAACCCCAAAAACCAGCAAAACAACAAAAAAAACTACATGGCACAAAAACCCCCTAAACCAAACCAACCAACCAACCAAAAAAACCCAACCACAAAAAGACAAAACAAAAACTCCAAACCACACAACCCCAAAACTTCAGCATCAGAAATAATTTTTTTTCCACACTTTGAGCTCCAGAGTGAGCTCCAGTCGATTTGCTTCTTCAGAGAATTGTGCAGAGAGAACATGAACCATATACTGACAGAAGTTGAAATAATTCATGTAATATTTACTATAGAGTAAGACAAAGGGATGAAGAGAAAACAACATCAAAAGCAAACAACTAAAGGAGTAGGCAGAGAAACAGGAGAAAATAAGGATAGTCCTAAATGGAGGCACACACGATTATTATGAAGATTCAGGCCTTTGATAAAATTTTGCTTGTTTCTACAACAGTTAAGTTTAAAAAAAATGCTGTGAAAGGTCTCACTTATATGTTTCCCTTCAGTATTTTTTATTATATTGTTCTGTGGCTTTTGGTTATATAGCAGGAGACTAGAAGCAACAAATCATCAGGATAGGATGCTTTCATGGGATTTCTTAAAGGTTCATAAGAAGTTTCTTAACATTTCTATGGGCAGGACTTTTTGTGCAACTGCAGCTTCATAGTACTTGACTGAAGCACTTCAGCTAAACATCAGCATTTTTCTGACCTTATATGGAATAACTCTCTGTGGTCAACCAAAATGATTACGTTAATGGCTGTAGCTAATACATGCAAATAAAGAAATAAATTAAAATATCTATAATACGGACCACATTGGTTGTACCTTCTCTATCACCAAAGTACAGAAATTTGAAATGGTTACTGTTTACAGAATTTCTTAGAAATAGAAAGATACATTGCTTTAAAAAAAAAAAAATCTTGTTTTAAATGTGAGGTGTTTTTTTCATCATTGACCTGTGAAATACTACAAACAAATCCCCCTTCAAAAATATTAAAATGCTACAAATGATTTAGTAGTTACAAGAGAACATAATTTGTTATTATGAACCTATTTATTGAAGTAAACTAGAGAATTAGGTCACAAGGTAGAAGCCGTGTGTCTCCATCCTTTGGACATACTTAGCTCTTCAAAGCACTATCATTTACCTCAATGTATGAAAGTTTAGGGTACCTTTTTCTTGAAAACAAATTGAAGATGATGAATCTAGCTGAACATTTATGCACCATCAAGCAACAGAACAGACATAAATTATCATATATTCATTAAGTAAATTGAACATGACACCTCCAGGGCTGTGACTTTAAAGTGCTATAATGCAAATGAGATAGATACAAAGAAAGTTAGTGGGAGAAGAGCAATGAATGCTCTATGCAGAAATAAAGTAACCCTGTCATATGGAGTAGAAGATAGGTGACTTCCAAAATTTCATTAGAAGCCTGTCTCCCTTTCAGACATAAAAATAGCTTTAAAATCATGCTCCATCTAGCTGGAGAGTAAGCATGAAGAATAGTCCAAGCCTTTGTTTAGAGAATCTTTCCATTATGGTTTCAGATCTACAGTTTGTTTTCTGAACTGTTACACAAAAAGTACCTATTACCAGGAAAGTGGTGGTCAAAGCATTTTTAGCAAAAATATAAATGCAATAAGAGTTTCACAAACTCTGGAGGATTTCTTTCTGGGATGTAATTAAAAAAAAAAAAAAAAAGCCAAACTCATAACCCTTGCCTAAAAGGAAAAATTAAAAAGCTTGGGGAGCGGATAAATCAAATTCTTCCCTTCTTTTAAAAGTCATATATGTTTATATTGAAGAGTTTTGCCAGCTCCTCCAATTACATTGCCAGTCTAGTCTTGTTTGTGCTTCCAGAAATCAGTTTGAAATTGTACTTGGCTAAAACAAATAAGCAAATGGAAACCAACACCAACTCTAAAAGGTAAGTTCCTGGATTTATACTTCCGAAGACAAGTGTCAGATTGGCATCTGGTAGAGAAAAGAAATGCTGTATTTATTGCTTTCAACTTGTGATGTCCCTGTTCTTCTCAGAGAGGACTAAAGTGATTTGTGTGTTTGCTTTTTAATGTATAAGGGCAATATATACAAAATGGGTAAGAACAAAATGGAAAGAAAGCTCCTTTTGCTAAAACTTGTTGGTACCTTAGGACATAGCTTCAATGAGCATGAAGGTGCCCCAGAAAACACCTGAGATAGTGATGAATTAGTTCAAGAACCTAAGTATGTGTAGCTGCATGTACATGGCTCTGCATCTATATTTACCTTCTTAGCTGAGATTTTGCTCACTTGATTAGCACAACACTAGTGTCTATATACTTTTGAGACTTAAGGCAGGGAGGGTCCTTAGGATATACTAGTAAGTCCTATTTTACCAGCTGTTCAAAGCTTGCTCAAAAGTTTTTGTGCTTAGATTATGCACTTAAATGCACAACTGCCAATTGGAGTGCATGGGTCATAAAATCCAGCACCTGCAATTGTAAGCAGTCAGATCACATAATCTCTTTCATAAATATTCTGAATGTGGGGAAGGGCAGATTTATGAAGATTTGATGCATGAGTGGAGTGATTAACTGTATTTGCAGCCAATTGTCCTATGGAGCTGGCAAGAAAATTTGGTATCAAAACTTGGATATTTTCCTTTAGTTGTCATATTAATGTGTCACAGTTTTCTAGCAAGGTCATTGCTGTGGGGGAGACAATTATTATAGTGTGTTTTGTAATGGGAATCTAGATATGCTTTCTGAGATATGTTTATGAGTTTCTGCTCTCTTTTATAAATTTCTACCTTAGTATGCTATCAATTGCTTGAAATACTTGCTCACTCAAGGCCCAGCTGTAGCAAACACTCAAGTCCACTGTTGTATCCGGCACGAATTTCGCTAATTTAATTAGGATACACATAAGTAGAGATGTCCTCCTATATGGAGTCACTTTTACACCAACAGCCTTTTAAGTTATACTCCTGTGTCTGAGAATTGAGAAATGCAGTTACTATTTCCCGGAGTGTCTGTAAAAATAATTAACTTTAGTTTCTGTAAAATAGAAAGGATTTTGAAAAGCCACAGGAGGTAATTAACCAGTGTTATTTAAAAATTATTTTCCATTTCAGTTTAGGATGAAGGCTCTATTCCTAATGTAATTTAATAAGACATAACGCTTTCTTTTTGACTTATGGTGATAGAACATGGGATGTTGAACAAGTCTGGCATATCCCTGAGAAATTACAATGGATATTTGTGTAAATTAAGATGATTATGTTGCAAACTTGTGTCAGTGAAAACAAGCTATGTTTAAAATCAATTTCCAAGGGACTTAATTAGTTCTGTAACCTGAAAAAGATCTCGGTTTTGGTTGGAGGAGTAGCTTCCAATAAAAATATAAGTTAAATTGCAGGGTTAAGAATTTGGTCAAATTATATATATATATTTTTTTTAAAGATACAGAGATATTAAAGATAAATATTACCTTTAAACTATAGATGGATAGCTAAGATACTCAATTCAGATAAAGGACACCAGGGTCTACACCTGTTGGATTTTAGATCCATTTACGCCTCTCCCAAGACAGGTTACATGACAGCTGAAAGACTCGTAATACCTACGAGTGTTTAGGATGATGTCTGTCTGTGCTTTTCTCACATTGATTATGATCATTTTCTCTATGACTAATAACAAACCAGATTCAGTTAGTGATTCTTTGGAGACATTGAAATACGAAGCTATCCTCTGCATCTGCTTGAAATTATTCCAGAGTACATCCTCAGGGGTTATGTGGATTACAGAAGACCCTGGAATGTCTGGAACCATAAGAAATCAAGATATTTATCCTTTTCTTTGCTTCTGAAGAAAAAGCTTATGATGCAGAGTACTATGGAACAAAACATGGTATAGTTTCCAAATAGATGGGGGATAGCAGGTGATCATGCATTTTTATTTAAATATACTGCTCGCAGGAGTTTTGATGATTATATAGTCATGATCATCAGGATAGATATAGATCATGGCTTCTTAAAGTAAAAGTTCTTTCCAGAATGCATCTAACCTGTCCTGTTAGGAAGTGCATTAAATAATACAGTGTAATACATCTGTTATCATTACTTCATAACAGACTTAGGTAATGCATGAAATCCACTACAGAAAACAACACACAATTCTAATTGTTCATCTTCCTCCTTAAGTTCTCCATATGTCATGAAAGAAGACAGAATATGGCCATAAATGTCTGATCTACTACTGGAAAATTTTATAACGACTTAGTAAGTACCTACCTCTTGAGAAATTTATAAAAACAGTCACACATTACAAAAGGCAGTGTGGGGGAAGGGGATTGGGGATTGGGAAAATCACATTAACTGAAAAGAAGGAATACCCTTCCTTTTTATTCTGTGCTTTTGGCCATCCATCAATATCAGTGCTGCTTTTACATAGTAACAGTGCAATTAATATTCATCACTGCATTGCTTTAAATTTGCAGATAAAATGAATTGGCCATCAGAGACCAAAAACACTCCTCAAGTACAGTTGTGCACTTCTTATTTCAATTACAGATCTGAAGAAAGCACTGGCATTGCATAGAGAAGAGCTTTTGGAAGCAAGTTGTACATATAGCTAATGGAATTTTTCAATGAATTTTTAAATATGGCATTTACTGACTGATGTGTGAATGGTGGGGAAATAGAGATTAGATAGCAGTTTACTCTCACTTTTAATAGTTACATCACACTGGGACCAAAAGATTTACTGTGAAAATTTTGAAGACCAATGACATTTATGACACAGGCATAATAAACTTAAGGGTTCATGAGTAAGAAGCAACTTTTGAGTAATTTCAGCTGCAGGGAGAAAACCAACAAAACAGCTGTAGGATGCTGATGATTAACAATACCTTGTCATCTTGTTATCCCAATACACGTTCAGCCCAACAACATCTTTTAACAGAGCGAGAGTGCCATTGCTATATCCTGCTTCTCAGCTGCTCCCAAAGCTCCTCAGCTACTCGGTAAATCTTTAGAGTCATCAATCAACACCCCCTAAGAAGTCAGATCCTCACCAGAAGACAGTTATCAACTTTGGGATTTCTGAAGTCTAGTGATCCCAAACCCAAACCCTCCAGATTCTGTGGCTCTTTAGGAAGGTACTCCATCCTTACCCTTCCTTTTCCATTCCTCCACCTGAGAATGGATTATATTAAGAATTAAATTAAATTGGTTGTTTCTAGGATGATGTAAGTTGACTACAAAGCCAGGTTCCCAAGTACTATGTTTTCTCTTATCACAAGACTGAATCTATTAAAGGAAAAGAACTTTATTTTTCATAAAGTCAATGCATCTTACACACACGCTCTTTTATATACTGAGGGTTAAAGAGTAAATAAAGAGTTAGGATTTTCCTAACTTTTTCCTTTTTCCTCATAAAAGATAGAGCTTCTGGAAAACTGATGAACTTCTTGTTCTTTAGGCTATCCCATGGTTTTAATCAGCGGATCACTTGATACTCACATTGATCATTAGATCAGACACAGCTTGTGTGTGTGTATGCATGCTGCTTTCTATAATGGCATGAAGGTGGTAGCAGTTGGGTAGCATATGTTGCTAGTCTGCTGCATGGTTACAGTGAATTTGCCCATTAAAGCTATGCGTAAATAAAGCTCCATGGTGATTGATGGGGCTGGATGTTTTCTTACAACATAAGGTTATAGATTCTCAGGTATTTTGATGTGGGGTGGGGTTTTTTTGGTTGTTTTGGGGGTTTTCTTTTTTTTAGTAGTTGAGAAAATTAATCTAATTCTAGTTCAATTCATCCTGTTACCATAGGAAAAGCTATGAAAGATTTATAACCTTCTGTAGGGTTAAACCATATTGATAACTGAGATACCATATGACAGAAAATAACTAGCTGGTGTTTTTCTGAAATTGCTTTTAAAAATGGTAGGAAATATTATATGAATTCTAAATGAGATTTAAAGCCAAAGCTTTGCAAAGAGTAAGTCTCTTGTGTTCATTAATGTTTCCACACAATTTTTGTAGTGTTTTGGTTGTTAGAAATTACGGTATGAATCCTGGCCAAATTCCAATTTGGCTAACAACTACGTTCTTATTTCCTAAGTATTTCTCCCTATGTTTTTCCTCCCTATATGAGAGAGATTCTCTCTCCCTATGTGAGAGAGATTCTTGTTCATTGTTGATTGTAACTTTTCTGCAATATTTCTGTGAGTACCTTACTAAACTTTTGCCTTCATTTCAGGATCAATACAAGTCTTGATTTCTTGGTCTGCATTTTGTGAATGCCTTTGCAGTGACTTGAAATGAAAACACTATTAAAAAAAAAATCTTTGTGATCTATAGTAATATAATTTGATAGTATTTTCTATCTACATTGATTCACTTAACTTTCATTTTGTCATCCATAATTGTTGAATTGCTAACATTGTCTCATTTTGAAGTACTCTCTTTTCTAGCTGACTCTGAGTGCAGATTTAAATTGTGGGGATCTCAGAGAAGGGAGGACACTGTATGCACCCTGACAAGTTCTGGCTGTGACAGTGCAAATGGCTTTTCATCTTTTTTTCATTGTCTTTTTGTACAGCCTTCGTACAGAGCTGAACAAATCTTGGGGTTGCAGTGCACAATAAGCAGGAAAAATGTGTGGCAGGAGGAGCATAACGGTCAAGTATGCAGCCAGCTGTGAAAAAAGTCTAATGAAATTGTAAAATGTTATCTGAATGGGTGGAAATTCATGTCTTGGCTATAGCTGAAGTGGGTCCTTCTGCTAGGAGTTTATGCTGTTTAGAAACTTTTAATGGTAATTTTATTTTAAATTAATGATCATCTGGAAGACTGGTGGTTCAGCCTCTGACAGGGACAAATCTAGCCTGCCCAGCAATGCTTAGTCCTTTTAACAGAATATGGATTGGTTTTATGGATGCTACAGTTGCAAACTGGTATCCATAAGGCATAGCTAGAAGCCAGATTCCATTACTTTAGCTCTTTTAATTGCCCGTGTGATCTGCCTGCATTTTCTCTTACTGGTTGTGTGGACTACGTCAGAGCAGCCCTTTATTCTGCTTCTAAAATCTGACTTTTTTCCAAAATACTGCAGAGGTCTATGGTTTAGTACTTGGGATCAAGCTGAGGGGTGGGGGGAGGGAAGAGGGGAGTGGGTGGGGAGTGGGGAGGGGAAGGCAAAAAGGGACTACATTAATCAACTTTTCTCATCATGAAAACCAATAAGGCTTCCTGCTTCAGATGTCCACATTTGCCTTTTCTAAGAGAAACGTAAAGAGAATCAGACTCTGATAATGCTTCACTGAGCTCTCAGGCTCATCTCACTGTAAATTTTTAAAGAGCCATAGAAAACCACAGTGATGTTAAAATTCAGTGATCCTGAATGCAATGCTAATGTGAACTAATAACCCAGTGCCAGCCTATCATAAAAAGAATGGATTCTCCTGTTAGCTGTAAAGCTTAAGGGGTTCAAACTGGTTATTTTCGGTATGTGGGGTTTTCTTTTGCAGAACGGAAAACATGCAATTTCTGCAAAATGACAGAAGGATGGGTGTTCATTGAAAATAATTAAAAAATCGGCAAGTTTTTCTCAACTCTGCTTACTCCGTTCTCTACCCAGCCATTCCCCTACATATACATGCTCTGTCCCTCTGCTTTGCCCACTTCTACCATCGGTAACTGTGTAATGGAGAGCATGATCATCATCAGTCACTACGAACACCCCTTGCTATCTCACACACAGCTGTATGTTTTAGGACAGAGCTTTGGAAATGTAGGCTTTGCTACTCAGATGGCGTGAGATTTGCTACCAACCCAGGAGGAAAGGTAAGAGTGTTTTTTGTGACTCCACATCACAGTCTCTTTCCTGGTAGGACAGCATACCCAAACTCAAGTCTTGTGGGCCACCCATAGCTAAACCTTCATTTTAAAGGTTATAGTTAGCATTAGACAGATACTTCTGCATATGAAACTCAAGGTCATTCAGGCTTACAAATGTACATCTCACAGTAGTTCTGAGAGCAATTATTATACCTACTTTGTTGATAAAATGAGGTACAAAAATGGACAACCATTCTTTAACAGAGCATTAGTATACAATGTCAGTGCACCAGCTAAGAAATCAGTCAGGATTTAAATAAGTAGTAGTTCTGTGCCCAGTTTCAAATAGGGGTGAATTTCTCCCCACGGAGACCAAAGTTTAAAGTTTCAAAAGTATTTACTGGCTGTATATGTCTGTACTGAACTAATTCTGGCTTTATTTTCAGAATTGCTGGGTATCCACAGATTGCTCTGTGGATAGTAAAAGCAGCATCTATTTTGTACTTGGTGCAAGATATTTCAAATTGAAACAGTGTTATGCCACCAAATTACTATTTTGAAAAGGTCTGTAAAGATAACCTTAGAAACATCCTTTTCTTGCCTCCTTTACAGCAGTGTTTAAATGAGGAAATACTCGTTCGCAGTTAAAATGAGAGTACTTTTTGCCTCCAGTGGAAGGTATCACTATTCTTTGTACTACATACAGGATCAAACACCTCCATTTGATGAGAAAGCTTTTGTTGTACTTAGTGTGTTGGATAAAAGGGAGACATCTGCCTCACGCAATTGATTCTTCGCAGTTGTTTCAGTGAAATTGTGGGGAGAGACTACTGCTGAGACAGACAGTGTCATTTCAGCCATTTTAAGTATTGATTTTTCTTTAACAGAAGGGAAAAATGAATACAGTGTATTAAAATAGTGTATTTAAATACAGTATTAGAGTTGCTTGTTGTTTCCATAGCACCATGTAAAATAAGAGAACTGATCTGTTGAATAGGTCAGGCAAAAGGCGAGGTCAGAAAACAATGAGCCAACTTCGAGTGAGTGTAGTACAGAAGACAAATAGCAACAATACCAGGTTTACTCATTACACAGCAGAGTGCTTGCTATTGTTGTATGTGCATGGTAATTTGCGTTCACACAGCACCATTGATCGAAGATGATCAGTGCGAATGCCCATCCTGTGGCCACGAATGCTGGTTGAGGTCAGGAACCATAGGGCAGTGTGGAAGTTTGAACCAACAGCTTTGTGAGGTTTGGATGGCTCAAGTTCAGTTCCTGTCTGCAACCATTTCTCTTTGTAGTTTGAGACAGGTCATTTTGGCTTGTTTGGCTCTTTTCCAGGCGGTGGGGGGGGTG
>NW_010228897.1:0-2090 GCF_000690775.1 Eurypyga helias
GGGGGACACGCGTGTGACGCCATGAGGACACACGTGATGTCAGAGAACACGTGACATACGACACGCATGATGTCATGAGGATGCACGTGATGTCATGAGAACATACATGAGGACATACATGTGACATCATGAGGACAGACATGATGTCATGAGGGCACATGTGATGTCAGAGGGCACATGTGATGTCAGAGGGCACATATGACATCATGAAGACACGTGTGGCATTATGAGGACATGCACATGACATCATGAGGACACACAGGATGTCAGACAACAAGCACGTGACTTCATAAAGACACGTGATGTTAGGACATGCATGTGACATCATGAGGGCACAGGTGATGTCAGAGGACACACGTGACATCAGGAGAACACACGTGACATCAGGAGGACACATATATCATGAAGACATGCACGTGACGTCAGAGGACACACATGACGTCATAAGGACACACACGATGTCATGAGAACATGCATGTGACGTCATGAGGACACACATGTGACATCAGAACACATGACATATGAGGACACACATGACAGTGAGGATGCACCTGATGTCATGAGAACACGTGACGTCATGAGGACACACACGTGACGTCATGAGGACACACACGTGACGTCATGAGGACACACACGTGACGTCATGAGGACACACACACGGCATCACGGGGCCACACACCTGCTGTCAGAGACACGACATCACAGGGCCACACACACGACATCGCAGAAACATGCCGTCACAGACACACATGACGTCATTGGGGCACACACATGTCATTACAGACACACTGTCAGAGACACACATGATGTCATCAGGGCACACGTGTTGTCAGACACACATGATGTCAGAGACATGCATGATGTCACAGAGACACAGACGTGACATTGGAGAACACAAATGACGTCACAGGGACGCACAGGTGCCATCAAGGGACACACATGTGCCATCAGACCTCACTTGATGTCACGGGGGGACACACATGCCATCAGGGGACACACATGACGTCATGGGGGGACACACATGACGTCATGGGGGACACACATGCCAGAGACACACATGACGTCACAGGGAGACACATGTGCCAGACATGCATGACATCACAGGGACACACATGTGGCATCAGGGGACACACGTGACATCAAAGGACACACGTGACGTCAGACATATGCATGACGTCACGGAGACACACACGACGTCAGACACACGCATGACATCACAGAGACACACACAACGTCAGACACACACATGACATCACGGGGACACACACGACGTCAGACACACACATGACATCACGGGGACACACACGACGTCAGACACACACATGACATCACGGGGACACACACGACGTCAGACACACACATGACATCACGGGGACACACACGACGTCAGACACACACATGACATCACGGGGACACACACGACGTCAGACACACACATGACATCACGGGGACACACACGACGTCAGACACACACATGACATCACGGGGACACACACGACGTCAGACACACACATGACATCACGGGGACACACACGACGTCAGACACACACATGACATCACGGGGACACACACGACGTCAGACACACACATGACATCACGGGGACACACACGACGTCAGACACACACATGACATCACGGGGACACACACGACGTCAGACATGCATGACATCACAGAGACACACACAACGTCAGACACATGACATCACGGGGACACACATGACGTCAGACATGCATGACATCACAGGGACACACACGTGAAGTCAGACACACATGACGTCACGGGGACACAGACGTGCCATCACTGGGGACACACACCATGGTTGGCGACGTGACATCAGGGTATACACGTGACAGACACATGTGATGTCATAAGGGATAGACCCGTGACGTCATAGGGACACGCATGTGATGTCAAAGACACGTGATGTCATGAAGACACGCACGTGACATCATGAAGACATGCATGTGACACCACAGACACATGACGTCATGGGGACACATATGTGACGTGGGGACACACACATGACATCAGAGGGGACACATGACGGGGGTGACACGCCCACCATACCCTCCCCCCACCCCCAGCTCTG